>NC_041231.1:68450604-68466805 GCF_002837175.3 Physeter macrocephalus
GGTGGGCTGTCTAGTATAGCTGCTGCGGCCCCTAGGAGTTCCCATTTCTACCCTGTAGGGCAGATAGCCACCAGATTTCTGGATTCTTGGTCCTTTGTGTTTGATCCAACCGCTTGCTATCTTAGCATCTCTCATTGTGCCCTCCATGTGTCCTTCCTTAACTTTTGTGCCCTGGCTCCATTTTACAGATTCCCACCCCAGGTTGGGAGAGGACCACGGTGGCCAAAATTCTTAGCTTCTTCCTCTCCCTCATGCAGCCCATGGATAGCCAGCCCCAGAGGTAATGTCACAGGATGGGAAGCTTTTCCAGAGTGGGTGGGAGGTGGGTGGTTAGAGAAAGGCAGTAGGGGGTGATAAGAATCCTGTTCCACTTCATTTCCTATCCCATAGATTTAATTGGGGCCGCAGTTTAGGAGACTATGTATTCTTGACATATAGCGGGTGTGTATGTGCGTGTGTGTTGGGGTCTGTAGTCTGCTTAGGAGAACAGGCCTTTATCTTTCTGTAGGTCTGATCTACCATTTTTTTCTTTAGGATTATCACAAAATTATAAAGCAGCCTATGGATATGGGTACTATTAAGAGGAGACTTGAAAACAGCTATTATTGGGCTGCCTCAGAGTGTATGCAGGATTTCAATACCATGTTCACCAACTGTTACATCTACAACAAGGTGAGTGTTTTTGTGTTACTAGTAGTTGGGGAGAGACAGTGCATTTTTTATCGCTACTTTATCAATGAAAGGTTTAAGTGTTTTACTGTAGGTGTTTTCAGCAGTCAGGATCCTATAAAGTCTGAGTTCCAAAAGGTACCACTGAGAGCAGTGATGTGGTTTCAGAGATCCAGAGTTAAGAGATGTTTAAATAGAACACTTTTTATTCTTGTGGATACTGGCCCTGTTTTTCAGAGAAATCTCCAGAGATCTGAGTAGAGCAGGAACTATTTTTTTTATCGGCTCTTATTCTCTTACTTCTGAACTTTATTTCTTTGTTGCATTTTGAGGGGCAGAGTTGGAAGAGAAAGGAGAATTTAGTGGCCCAATATAGGTGATTTTCAGTGGTAAAGTTGTGTAAGGGGGCGGTGATGCTTAGGGCTAGGAATTCCTCAGAGAAAAATGGTTTTGCTTGTCTTTTGCTGGCATTTGAACTTTTTCTTTGTGTTTTCTCTAGCCTACTGATGATATTGTCCTGATGGCACAAACGCTGGAAAAGATCTTTCTACAGAAGGTGGCATCAATGCCACAAGAGGAACAAGAGCTTGTGGTGACTATCCCTAAGAACAGCCACAAGAAAGGGGCCAAATTGGCAGGTAGGAAGAGTAGGAGTTTTGCCAATGAAGATGGAAAGGTGGGAAAGATAATCAGACTAAACTTTTTTTTTCTCCCCCGCCCCCCCCCCCCCCAGCACTCCAGGGCAGTATCACCAGTGCCCATCAGGTGCCTGCTGTCTCTTCTGTGTCTCACACAGCCTTGTATACTCCACCACCTGAGATACCTACCACTGTCCTCAACATTCCCCACCCATCGGTCATCTCTTCGCCCCTTCTCAAGTCCTTGCACTCCGCTGGACCCCCGCTCCTTGCTGTCTCTGCAGCTCCCCCAGCCCAGCCCCTTGCCAAGGTATACATCTGTGGATATCTTTGGGACAGTGAGGAGGGGAAGGTTTTGAATGGAGTGGACCCAGGGTAAAAGTCTCCTGTCTTGTTTTTCTCTGCAGAAAAAAGGGGTAAAGCGGAAAGCAGATACTACCACCCCTACACCTACAGCTATCCTGGCTCCTGGCTCCCCAGCTAGCCCTCCCGGGGGTCTTGAGCCTAAGGCAGCACGGCTTCCCCCTATGCGTAGAGAGAGTGGCCGCCCTATCAAGCCCCCACGCAAAGACTTGCCTGACTCTCAGCAACAGCACCAAAGCTCCAAGAAAGGAAAGCTGTCGGAACAGTTAAAACACTGCAATGGCATTTTGAAGGAATTACTCTCTAAGAAGCATGCTGCCTATGCCTGGCCTTTCTATAAACCAGTGGACGCTTCTGCTCTTGGCCTGCATGACTACCATGACATCATTAAGCACCCCATGGACCTCAGCACTGTCAAGGTACCCACTGCATGGGGCAGATGGGATACTCAGGCAGTGATTGGAGCCTAGAGATCAATAAAACAGTCACTTTTTCTGGGCACACAGCAAGTCTTGACATCTTATTTTTACAAAGTAGTAATGGGGCAGAAGGTCAGGTACTTGTTAGGAGTCCATATTTTCTGGAGTTTGAGACAGTGTGGTGGGTTTTGTGTTCAGAGCATCGCCACTCATCTACAATTAGGTCCTACCTATTGGGAATGTTGGGTTAGGATAGGAAAGTTAAGGGATGGCTCGTTAGTCAGAGGCCACCCACCCTCTCTTTTCACTTAGCAATGATTTTTTTTTCCTAGACATAGATATTTCTTCAACCCACCCAAATTCTTTTGACTTCAAACTTGAGCCCCAGGGCATAGATCCTTAAGGCTACCCCCTGCCCCGCCCCTGTGCTCTCGAGAGGGCTAGCCTTGCAGTGTCTGGAGCTGGCAGGGAAAGGTGAGTCTTCCTGCCTGTGCAGCTTCTGATGCTGCCTCCTTCTGCAGCGGAAGATGGAGAATCGTGATTACCGGGATGCACAGGAGTTTGCTGCTGACGTGCGGCTTATGTTCTCCAACTGCTATAAGTACAATCCCCCAGACCATGATGTTGTGGCCATGGCGCGAAAGTTACAGGTGAGTGTCAAGGTCGGAGTTTGAAGAATAAATGGGTCTGGGGAGAGAAATTCGGCTGTCTGTGGTGCACAACCTCAACATGGGGCTCTCCCATTCTCTACAGTTGTAAATTGGAGTTGCCATATGGCTGGGTATGATCAGGGCATACCCACTAGCATGGTTTTCAGTCTGCTGTTTTTTTCTAGGATGTATTTGAGTTCCGTTATGCCAAGATGCCAGATGAACCACTGGAACCAGGGCCTTTACCAGTCTCTACTGCCTTGCCCCCTGGCTTGGCCAAATCATCTTCAGAGTCCTCTAGCGAGGAAAGTAGCAGTGAGAGCTCTTCGGAGGAGGAGGAGGAGGAAGATGAGGAGGATGAAGAGGAGGAAGAAGAGAGTGAAAGCTCTGACTCTGAGGAAGAAAGGGCTCATCGCTTGGCTGAACTACAGGAACAGGTATTATTTTAATTTGTCACTGTTCAGTTTACTGGGTGAGGTTCATGCACTGTCTTTGCCCTAAATTTTTTTTCTTTAGTCTTTATTGCTTTATCTATTTATATTTTCCATTTCACATGATTCTTTTTTCTCTTTAGCTTCGAGCAGTACATGAACAATTGGCTGCCCTGTCCCAAGGCCCAATATCCAAGCCCAAGCGAAAGAGAGAAAAAAAAGAGAAAAAGAAGAAACGGAAGGCAGAGAAGCATCGAGGCCGAGCCGGGGTTGAGGAAGATGACAAAGGGCCTCGGGCACCTCGCCCTTCTCAGCCCAAGAAGTCCAAGAAAGCGAGTGGCAGTGGGGCTGGCAGCGCTGCTACACTAGGCCCTCCTGGCTTTGGACCTTCTGGAGGAAGTAGCACCAAGTGAGTACTATCTAACATGGAAGCAGAGATAGCTCAGTTATGTCTCTAATCTCTCCAGGGAGGATGATTTCTCCCACTCCTTGCAAAGATGTCTCTAAATTAGGGTCCAGCGAATTTTTTCTGCAAGTGGCCAGGTGATGAAGTAGACTTTGAAGACTCTAGTCTCTCAAAGCTGCTTAACTCTGACAGTGTTGTCTGCCTACCCCTTCTCTAAACCAGTGAATCTGTGGGGTTTTTTGTGTTTTCTTCCGTGGTCGGGGGTGGGTTATTGCTTTAGGGAGCAAAACAAGTGGACCTGTGCCAGTGTACTTAACATTTAGTTCTCAAAGTCCGAGCTTAATAAAAGTGTTTGGCATGTAAGAAGCTCTGCTGCCCTGATACAGTGTCTAGTAGCCCACTCATTTGCCTTAATGGAAAATAGTTTTTCAGGCATGAAATCCAGGTCACTGGGTTGAATAGTGAGGATGTCCCACAATTGACAATTTTCTTTTGCTCGTAGACTCCCCAAAAAGGCCACAAAGACAGCCCCACCTGCCCTGCCTGCAGGCTATGATTCAGAGGAGGAGGAAGAAAGCAGGCCCATGAGTTACGACGAGAAGCGGCAGTTGAGCCTGGACATCAACAAGTTACCCGGGGAGAAACTGGGTCGAGTTGTACACATAATTCAAGCCAGGGAGCCCTCTTTACGTGACTCAAACCCAGAAGAAATTGAGATTGATTTTGAAACGCTCAAGCCATCCACACTTAGAGAGCTTGAACGCTATGTCCTTTCCTGCCTACGAAAGAAACCTCGGAAGCCCTATAGTGAGTATGAAATGAGGCCCACCAGTTAACTCAGCAAATCCTCGTGAGGTTCTGAGGACAGTTAGAGAAGGATAGTAGGCATACACTTGATGGACTTGAGATCATCAGCTCCTGGGATGATAAGGGTTGGATTAGTTGCTTCCCAATGTTCAAGAAAGGAATTTGGCAACAATAGGGGACAGAAGAACTAGGGTGCTTCTGGCTATCTTAATCCTGGTATATTTCTTTTTCTAGCTATTAAGAAACCTGTGGGAAAGACAAAGGAGGAACTGGCTTTGGAGAAGAAGCGGGAACTAGAAAAGCGGTTACAAGATGTTAGTGGGCAGCTCAATTCTACCAAAAAGCCCCCCAAGAAAGGTGAGTGTTAAGTAAGCCACTGTGAATTCATTACATCCTGCCCTCTTGACTCTTGAAGAATGGAAATCAGACTTAAATATCTTTAAACTTCAACTTTGTTCTGCAGCGAGTGAGAAAACGGAGACATCATCGGCGCAGCAGGTAGCAGTGTCCCGCCTCAGTGCTTCCAGCTCCAGCTCAGATTCCAGCTCCTCTTCTTCATCTTCCTCTTCTTCAGACACCAGTGATTCAGACTCAGGCTAAGGGGCCAGGCCAGATGGGGCAGGAGGCTCCGCAGGACCGGACCCCTAGACCACCGTGCCCCACCCCTACTCTCCCTTTGCTGTGACACTTCCTCATCTCACCCCCTCCCCCCACTGTAGGAGAGCTGGCTCTGCAGGGGGGAGGAATGCAAGGACAATTACTGAAGGAGGGACATAAATGGACAAAATACGACTGCGTTCCCAGCCCATGGAGAGTGACCTCTTAGGCATAGAGCTCCTATTCAAAATGACTGTGGTTGGGCAGGGGTAAAGGGTGGGAATGGGCAAAGGCCCTGATACGGGGTTACCTGAGGCTGTAGCTGCCCTGTTCACTTGTAAGGGCCCTGTTTTGAGGTTGTTTGTTCTAATTTATTTTAAGCTAGGTAAGGCTGAGGCAGGGTGGGGCCGTGGTCCCCTCAGCCTCCATGGGGAGGGAGGAAGACGTTCTTTTTTTACGTTGACTTTTTTTTTCTACTCTGTTTTCCCTTTTCCTTCTCCATTTGGGGCCCCTGGGGGTTTCAGTCATCTCCCCATTTGGTCCCTTGGATTGTCTTTTCTTTGTCTGTTGATTCTAACTTGTAAATAAAGAAAATATTATTCAAGTTTTGAGTTTATTTAATGACATTTCTTTTTCTAGTGCTTCAAAAGGAATGTGATACAATTGAGATTTTGAGGAAAGTACTCCTGAGGTGAGGAAAAAAGGACCATCCTGTTTTAAATAAACCAGTAGGCTGTTGCTGTAGTGGTAAAAGTGCATCTGTCCTTTGTAAAGTGAATCCCCCAAAATAACCTTAAGGTTTGAAGTTTGCTCTGGTTTTAGATGAAGAAAACAAAATTCTCTGGCTCTTTCATATCTTAACCAAGAGTTTCAAACTCAAGATTTTGGAATAGGCTCAGGTTTTCCTCTGGTGCTGGATATGTGGATTGTTTCCTGGACACTTAGCAAGATGTGAAAGGGATGGGAGGTAGCCAACAGTAGGTACTTCTTGCATTGGGCATTTGCCTTAAAAAGGCAGTTGTGCCTCCTTTTATAATTTGCTGCTTTGGCCTCAAATTGCACATTTACATAGCTTTGCAAAGTTGGTTAATACAATGCCAGTTCAGAGAATTCCAGTGATCCTTACCAAAATGAAATCACAAGAACTCATTTCCTCAAGTCCAACCGCTTCTCATGCTGTATAGACAGAAGGGCTCTATAGTTGAGAAGGATGAGATGTCTGGTTTCTGGAATTTGGGGGGCTTTACACCCTGCAAAAGGGGATGGTTTAAAATAATGGGCCATAGTAGAAAATGTGAATTTTTAAATAGAAGGCTGGGAATGTAAACCTAATGGTTTATTCTGCTGTAATGTTGCTGGAAACAGGTGGAAAGTGGAATATGGTGGAGATGGTAGTGATGATTTTGGAGGTAGCAATAAATTGGGCTCTAGCAGTGACTCTCAACCCTTGTTGCATACTTGGACTCCAGAGCTGCTAAAAGCTCGTAACTTGGGTTTCTGTCTGAATCCTTTTTTGGCCATACCCCGTGGCTTGTGTGATCTTAGTTTCCCAACCAGGGCTTGAACCCAGACCTGCAGTGGAAGTGCAGAGTCCTAACCACTGGACTACCAGGGAATTGCCTGAATTCTTAAATTGAGGCCTGGGTAACGATTTTTCAAAAGCTCAAAGATGGTAATACCCAAGCAGGGCTGGGAATCACTTGTTACCATTTTGCAAGGCACTTAGTTTTTTTAAGGGGAGGAGCCCCCTGATTGGGCTTTTCAGCCCACTTAATTGTGGAGCTCAGTTAGTGAACTCTTCAACTCCCTTTGAGCTCTGGTCATCTAGAGAAAAGTGATGGAAAGGATTTTGAAAGTTCAGAAGTATTTAAGAGTTGCGGGTGTGGGATAGGATTTAAGTCCAAAAGGATAAATGTTGATTTCAAATAGATGTGTGTCAATCTAACACTATCTCATTTAAATGGGCATTTAAGGTGTGAGATTAGTTTGGGGAGGAGACCAGGCATACAGTCTTGGAAGACTGTGGCTGTATCCCCTTCTGTTCACGTCATTTAAGTATTTTTAAATTGTGGTTTGGGAAAATAAAGACTTCAACTCTGAAAAGGTGAGTTTTTGACATTGTACCTGTGGAGCCAATTTAATGTTCCCTGTAGACTGAATCCAGAACAGTCTAAATTCTATAAAAGTAGGTGGCCTGGCTTATTCCCTTGACTGCAGAGCAGGCTGAGACTGGGCAAGAGTGGCTCTGGACCTGGTTTACACCTCCCTCTTTACCACCTTACTAGACAGCTTACACACAAACGTTCATGGATTTCCTGATGGTAAGTCTGTTGAAGAGTCCTTTCCCTGGTTCCTGACCCTTGAGGTTGCCATTTAGCCCTTTGATTTACTTTTTCCCTTAGTCGAATTTACTGGTCCAAACCTTAGCTCTATCCCATCCTCTCCTTGAGGCATTGTAATAGTTTCAGGAGTCTGATCCCCATTTTGGTTGGAATTACTGTCATCCAAAGTAACAAGTACAGTCCCCAGCACAACCAGAAGGAACAGTTATGGAGTCCTACCGTGGGCAGTATTACCTCCCATGCTCTTTCCAGCTCTTGTAAGCATGGGTTCCACTGCCTCTTTTTTTTTTTTTTTTTTTTTTGCTACCTCTTGCCGTTTGCTCCCCTTTAATGTTTCCATAGTAATCATTTCTTCAGAGTTCCTTTGATTGTCTTATTTTTCAATGAACACCATTGCATCAATAGATCTAGACGACAAAATGCTCAATCGAGGTGCGGTGAAGATAAAGACAAGGCCCTTGCCTTGTCTTTGAATCTGGCTTTTATCAGTGCAGTTAACTCGTGGTGCAGTTACTGGGCTGATTTGCTCTAAGATGAAGGCATGACAGTCTTCCAGATGATTCTTTCTAATTGCACCCAAATGTGTACACCCCAGTCCAAGCCCTGCCAGCCTTGCTCTTGGATTCTCTCAGCACTATCCTGACTGAAAAGCCCTGCTTCCCTGAGGGGCTCCCAGGACAAGAACCAAAGATGGTTGGAGTTACTCTCTGAGGCTTGCCAAGAATAACACAGGGGAGGACTCACTGATCAATGAGAAAAGGACTCCCAGAGAGCCAGGAAGGGGACTGGGAATGGTAGACGGAACTGATCTGATGATTCCATGATCTCCGTCTTTGCTTCTTTCCCCTTTCCTGGATCGTCACCCTAGTTCATGCTCTGCAGAATCCCACTAGCAGGTCTTGCTGTCCCCATAGTTTACCTTCTGGGAGCAGGGAAAGGGGTGACATTAGACAACAGATCACAGTTTTTAATAAAAGTTATAAGTTTTAGCAGTGCAATATGCAAAGATCTGTAAAGAATTTAGGAGGATTCTGATCTGAGAGATTTCTGAGAACTGTTCAGACACATCTGGGAAGGATGAGTAGTGTTTGTGTCAGGGAGGGTGGGAGTGAGCACTGCCAGCAGAAGAAAGTGATGATAGTTCCCTGGTGGTCTAGTGGTTAGGATTCTGGGCTTCCACTGCCGTGGCCTGGTTCAGTCACTGGTCAGGGAACTGAGATCCTGCAAGCCATGCTGCGTGACTCAAAAAAAAAAAGAAAAAAGAAACAGTGATGGTAACTGCCTGAGAGCAGGTGGTGCTGAGGCAGCAGAAAAGGATGTGTGCCTCCAGATAAGGCCAGAAAGTCGGGCAAAGCTAGATCAAGGAGGTCACTTAGGCCACAGTAAGAATTTGAATTTTTATCCTGAAGACTTTTACTAACAGCTCTCATCTATCGAGCACTTACTGTGTACCAAGCAGTGTACTAAAAACAAACTGTAGGGCTTCCCTGGTGGCACAGTGGTTGAGAGTCCACCTGCCGATGCAGGGGACACGGGTTCGTGCCCCGGTCCGGGAAGATCCCACATGCCGCGGAGCGGCTAGGCCCGTGAGCCATGGCCGCTGAGCCTGCACATCCGGAGCCTGTGCTCCACAACGGGAGAGGCCACAACAGTGAAAGGCCCGCGTACTGCAAAAAAAAACAAAAACAAACAAAAAACAAACTGTAAACTCATTTGGTCCTCATTATGGTCCTTTGAGGTAAGTCTTTTTTTCTTTTAATTAATTATTTATTTTTATTTTTGGCTGCATTGGGTCTTCGTTGCTGTGCACAGGCTTTCTCTAGTTGCAGTGAGCGGGGGCTACTCTTCATTGCTGTGGACCGGCTTCTCACTGCGGTGGCTTCTCTTTGTTGCGGAGCACCAGCTCTAGGTGGGTGGGCTTAGTTGCTTCACCGCATGTGGGATCTTCCCGGACCAGGGATCAAACCCGTGTCGCCTGCATTGGCAAGCGGATTCTTAACCACTGCACCACCAGGGAAGTCTCTGAGGTAAATCTTATCTCCATGTAACAGATGAAGACCTGAGGCAGAGAGGTGAAGGAACTTGCCCAAAATCGCAACACAGCCAGTGAGTGCTGGAACTGGGATTTGAACCCAGCAATCTGGCTCCAGGAACTGTAGTTGCAGTGAGCGGGGGCTACTCTTCATTGCTGTGGACCGGCTTCTCACTGCGGTGGCTTCTCTTTGTTGCGGAGCACCAGCTCTAGGTGGGTGGGCTTAGTTGCTTCACCGCATGTGGGATCTTCCCGGACCAGGGATCAAACCCGTGTCGCCTGCATTGGCAAGCGGATTCTTAACCACTGCACCACCAGGGAAGTCTCTGAGGTAAATCTTATCTCCATGTAACAGATGAAGACCTGAGGCAGAGAGGTGAAGGAACTTGCCCAAAATCGCAACACAGCCAGTGAGTGCTGGAACTGGGATTTGAACCCAGCAATCTGGCTCCAGGAACTGCTACACTAGAATTCCAATACTGTGGTCTGGTAGGAAGCTAGGAGACATACCTACTTGGAAGAAATTGCAGTGGGAAGAGTCACATTGGGTTAGCGGGGCATTGAGAATGGATGCAGTGACAATTTAGAAAGCATCGGCGGTGGTGGGTCCCAGCAAGTGAGCATAGTTGTTTGGAATGGAGAGGTAGCAAAGCGCATGAAAAGACGTGAGTAGATTTGAAAACTATGTAGGAAATAAAATGGATGGGACTATTCTCTGAAAGTTCTTATTTTATCTTCACATACCAAAGGAAGAGCAGAGGGGTGTGTGTGTGTGTGTGTGTGTGTGTATCCCTCAGAGCTTTCCAGTAGTGGAAGTTTGATGGTTCCTTGACTAAAGGAATGCCACCTGGCTGGCTGTCAGGTTTGAATGCAACCGCCGCGAGGCTCGCCTAAGGGGCAGGAGTGCTAAGACCCGTGTTAATCGCCACGGAGGGTCTTTGGCGCCACCTGGTGAGCATATTACCAATGATCTCTGTTCTAGATATTTTTGTGCCCACCCTCCCATCTTTTGTTTTTCGTTTTTTTTTGTCCGCGCTGTGGGGCTTGTGGGATCTTAGTTCCCCTACCAGGGATAGAACCCGAGCCCTCGGCAGTGAAAGCGCGGAGTCCTAACCTCTGGACCACAAGGGAATTCCCCCCATCCTCCGACGTTTAGGTCTTTCTTGCCTTCTTACCTCCAGCTTCAGCTCTTGAAACATGAGCCTTCATTTTTCTGACCCAGAGACCCTTATCTCCCTTTACCTCTGAAGCATTCCTGGTTCTTTGATACCCAAGTTCCTAGCGCTCATCCTCTGTAGACGGCCCCTCTTGGTCGGCTTCTCTGGAGTCCCTGCCTCAGCCTTCCATGAGATGTTGTCTGTCATGTTACCGTCCTTGCCTTCTTCTCCTTATTTGCACAGTATCTCTAAGCAATTTCATCCATTCCTCTGGAGGCAACTCCCACTCATAAAATCTATCTCTTGTCTAGACCTTGCTCCAGAGTTCCAAATCTGTTTTTCAGCAACCTCATAGCAATGTCCCATAGGCTCCTGGCACTCAATGCATACCCAGAAAAGATCCTGTCTTTTCCCCCAAACATTTCCCTCTGTGAGTTATCCATTTATGTAACAAGCATTCGTACAGAACTCATTAATGTGCCAGACACTTAGAATGCCTTTAAGATTAAGTCCTCATTGGGAATTCCCTGGCGGTCCAGTGGTTAGGAATCCACGCTTTCACCGCCTTGGGCCCAGGTTCGATCCCTGGTCGCAGAACTAAGATCCCTCAAGCTGTGCTGTGCAGCCAAAAAAAAAAAGTAAGTCCTCATAATAATCCTACGAAGTAGATACCCATCACCGTTTCACAGATGAGAAAACTGAGGCTCAGAACCATTCTGTTCTACAGCGGATAAGTAGCAGGACCAGTATTACTAAGGTATCATTACTTTCCCTGGTGACCTGCCTGCTGGTCTCGCCCTTGCTCTCCGCTTCTCTGCTCAGCCACTGAGCCCTCCTGAGCCGCCTTCTTCTCTCCTTTCAGTGCCCCCACACCCCCGGCTGGACTGTCACAACTCTCTTCTTCCTAGTCTTTTTTTTTTTTTTTTTTTTGCCGCAGCACGTGGCATGTGGGATCTTAGTTCCCCCAGCAGGGATCAACCCACGCAGAGTCCTAACCACTGGACCACGGAGGAATTCCCCTCTTTCTAGTCTTCTAGCCACAGTCCTATTTCCATGGACTCCATCCCCCACACTGTTGCTTCCAGGGAAATCCTTTAGAAAAGAAATCTGGTCATGTTGCTTATTACCTTTAAGGATTAAACTCCTTTTCAAGGCCTCTCTCTAGCCCTTGTCATCTCTATAAAGTTATATCCCTCATCTACCCTTCCTTGAACCCTGTGCTCAACTCAGAGCTGAAGAGAGACCTTCCCGGATTCTCCCATACTGTTTATTGCCACTGGACCTTGGCATGTGCTGTTCTCTCTGCCTGAAATATGCTCTTTCCCCCATCAGCAAATCCTACACAATCTCCTACATAGTGTTAACTCCACTATGAAGACTTCCTTTTTTTTCTTAATTTATTTATTTATTTATTTATTTTTGCCTGCGTTGGGTCTTCGTTGCTGCCTGTGGGCTTTCTCTAGTTGCTGCGAGCGAGGGCTATTCTTCTTTGCGGTGCGCGGGCTTTTCACTGCGATGGCGGAGCACGGGCTCTAGGCGCGTGGACTCTAGGTGCACGGGCTTCAGTAGTTCTGGCTTGCGGGCTCTAGAGCCCAGGCTCAGTAATTGTGGCGCACGGGCTTAATTGCTCCACGGCATGTGGGATCTTCCCGAACCAGGGCTCAAACCAGTGTCCCCTTCATTGGCAGGCAGATTCTTAACCACTGCACCACCAGGGAAGTCCTATCATGGGCACTTTTCACAGTGATCTCTTTAGTCCACAGAACATCCCTATCACATATGTATTGTTCCTATTTTAGAGATGAGGAAATAATAACAATGTGTATAAGATCGTAGAGCTGGTGAGACCGGGTAGTGCTGATTTCAAAGTTTATATTCTTTCTTCTATGCCCAGAGTTTCTGGTTATATTATAGATATGAGCAAAAAAGGAATTCAGAAGTGAAATTTTTGTTAACTCCACCAACCGGAACTGAAGAATAAGGCTGGAGATACACACACACACACACACACACACACACACACACACGGACACACACGTCTGTCTGTTTATCATCTATTGATCTATCAACATCATTTTTTTAAAAATAGATCTTTATTGGAGTATAATTGCCTCACAATACTGTGTTAGTTTCTGTTGCACTACAAAGCGAATCAGCCATATGCATACATATGTCCCCATATCCCCTCCCTCTTGAGCCTCCCTCCCATCCTCTCTAGGTCATTGCAAAGCACCGAGCCGATCTCCCTGTGCTATGCTACTGCTTCCCACCAGCCAACTATTTTACATTCGGTAGTGTATATATGTCAATGCTACTCTGACTTCACCCCAGCTTCGCCCTCCGACCCCATGTCCTCAAGTCCATTTTCTATGTCTACCTCTTTATTCCTGCCCTGCAACTAGGTTCATCAGTACGTTGTTTTTTTTTTTTTTAGATTCCATATATATGTGTTAGCATACAGTATTTGTTTTTCTTTCTGACTTACTTCACTCTGTATGACAGACTCTAGGTCCATCCACCTCACTACAAATAACTCAATTCCATTTCTTTTTATGGCTGAGTAATATTCCATTGTAGATATGTGCCACATCTTCTTTATTCATTCATCTGTCAGTGGACATTTAGGTTGGTTCCATGTCTGTCTATTGTAAATAGTGCTGCAATGAACATTGTGGTGCATGTCTCTTTTTGAATTATGGTTTTCTCAGGGTATATTCCCAGTAGTGGGATTGCTGGGTCATATGGTTGTTCTATTTTTAGTTTTTTAAGGAAACTCCATACCGTTTTCCATAGTGGTTGTATCAATTTACATTCCCACCAACAGTGCAAGAGGGTTCCCTTTTCACCACACCCTTTCCAGCATTTATTGTTCCTAGATTTTTTGATAATGATAGAATGATAATGGCCATTCTGACCGGAGTGAAGTGATACCTCATTGTAGTTTTGATTTGCATTTCTCTAATAATTAGTGATATTGAGCATCTTTTCATGTGCCTCTTGGCCATCTACATGTCTTCCTTGGTGAAATGTCTATTTAGGTCTTCCGCCCATTTTTTAACTGGATTGCTTGTTTTTTTGATATTGAGCTCCATGTGCTGTTTGTATATTTTGGAGATTAATCCTTTGTTGTTTCATTTGTAAATATTATCTCCCATTCTGAGGGTTGTCTTTTTGTCTTGTTTATGGTTTCCTTTGCGTGCATGGTGTTAGGTAGTGTTCTAATTTCATTCTTTTAAATGTAGTTGTCTAGTTTTCCCAGCACAACTTATTGAAGAGTCTGTCTTTTCTCCATTGTATGTTCTTGCCTCCTTTGTCATAAATTAGGTGCCCATATGTACGTGGGTTTATCTTTGGGCATTCTATCCTGTACCGGTGTTCTATATTTCTGTTTTTGTGCCAGTAGCATACTGTCTTGATTACTGTAGCTTTGTGGCATAGTTTGAAGTCAGGGAGCCTGATTCCTCCAGCTCCGTTTTTCTTTCTCAAGATTGCTTTGGCTATTCGGGATCTTTTGTGTTTCCATACGAATTGTAAAATTTTTTGTTCTAATTCTGTGAAGAATGCCATTGGTAGTTTGATAGGGATTGAATCTGTAGATTGCTTTGGGTAGTATAGTCATTTTCACAATATTGATTCTTCCAATCCAAGAACATGGTATATTTCTCCATCTGTTTATGTCATCTTTGATTTCTTTCATCAGTGTTTTATAGTTTTGTGAGTACAAGTCTTTCGCCTCCTTAGGCAGGTTTATTCCTAGGTATTTTATTCTTTTTGTTGCAATGGTAAATGGGAGTATTCCCTTAATTTCTCTTTCAGATTTTTCATCATTAATATATAGGAATGCAAGAGATTTCTGTGCATTAATTTTGTATCCTGCAACCTTACCAAATTCATTGATTAGTTCTAGTAGTTTTCTGTGGCATCTTTAGGATTTTCTATGTATAGTGTCATGTCATCGGCAAACAGTGACAGTTTTATTTCTTTTCTGATTTGGATTCATTTTATTTCTTTTTATTCTCTGATTGCTGTGGCTAGGACTTGCAAAACTATGTTGAATTAGAGTGGCGAGAGTGGACATCCTTGTCTTGTTCCTGATCTTAGCGGAAATACTTTCAGTTTTTCACCATTGAGTATGATGCTTGCTGTGGGTTTGTCAAATATGGCCTTTATTATGTTGAGGTAGGTTCTCTCATGCCCATTTTCTGGAGAGTTTTTATCATAAAATGGTGTTGAATTTTGTCAAAAGGTTTTTCTGCATCTATTGAGATGATCATATGGGTTTTATTCCTTAATTTGTTAATGTGGTGTATCACATTGATTGATTTGTGCATATTGAAGAATCCTTGCATCTCTGGGATAAATCTCACTTGATCATGGTGTATGATCCTTTTAATGTGCTGTTGGATTCTGTTTGCTAGTATTTTCAGTATTTTTGCATATATGTTCATCAGTGATATTGGTCTATAATTTTCCTTTTTTTGTGATTATTTTTCTGGTTTTGGTATCAGGGTGGGTGATGGTGGCTTCGTAGAATGAATTTGGGAGTGTTTCTCCCTCTGCAATTTTTTGGAGAGTTTGAGAAGGATCGGTGTTAGCTCTTCTCTAAATGTTTGATAGAATTTGTCTGTGAAGCCATCTGGTCCCGGACTTTTGTTTGTTGGAAGGCTTTTAATTATGGTTTCAATTCCATTACTTGTGACAGGTCTGTTTATATTTTCTAACTCTTCCTGGTTCAGTCTTGGAAAATTGTACCTTTCCAAGAATTTGTTCATTTCTTTGTGGTTGTCCATTTTATTGGCATCTAGTTGTGTGTAGTAGTCTCTTATAATCCTTTGTATTTCTGCAGTGTCAGCTGTGATTTCTCCTTTTTCATTTCTAATTTTATTGATTTGTGTCCTCTCCCTTTTTTTCTTGATGAGTCTGGCTAAGGGTTTATCAATTCTGTTTATCTTCTCAAAGAACCAGCTTTTAGTTTTATTGATCTTTGTTATTGTTTTCTTCATTTCTATTTCATTTATTTCTGCTCTGATTTTTATTATTTATTTCCTTCTACTGACGTTAGGTTTTCTTTGTTCTTCTTTCTCTAGTTTTTTTAAGTGTAGGGTTAGATTGTTTATTTGAGATTTTTCTTGTTTCTTGAGGTGAGATTGTATTGCTATAAACTTCCCTCTTAGAACTGCTTTTGCTGTCTCACATAGGTTTTGGGACGTCGTGTTTTCGTTGTCATTTGTTTCCATGTATTTTTTAATTTCTTCTTTGATTTCTTCAGTTATCTCTTGGTTATTTAGTAGCACACTGTTTAGCCTCCATGTATTTGTGTTTTTTACAGGTTTTTTTCCTGTAATTGATTTCCAGCCTCATAGTGTTGTGGCCAGAAAAAATTCTTGATACAATTTCAATTTTCTTAAATTTACCAAGGCTTGATTTATGACCCAAGGTGTGATCTGTCCTGGAGAATGTTCCATATGCACTTGAGAAGAAAGTGTATTTTGCCACTTTTGGGTGAAGTGTTCTATAAATATCAATTAGATCTATCTGCTCTATTGAGTCATTTAGAGCTTGTGTTTCCTTATTTATTTTCTGTTTGGATGATCTGTCCATTGGTGTAAGTGGGGTGTTAAAGTCCCCTACTATTATTGTGTTACTGTCAATTTCTCCTTTCATGGTTGTTAGCATTTGCCTTATGTATT
>NC_041231.1:68467219-68555017 GCF_002837175.3 Physeter macrocephalus
TCCATTGGTGTAAGTGGGGTGTTAAAGTCCCCTACTATTATTGTGTTACTGTCAATTTCTCCTTTCATGGTTGTTAGCATTTGCCTTATGTATTAAGGTGTTCCTATGTTGGGTGCATAAACATTTATAATTCTTTTATCTTCTTCTTGGATTGATCCTTTGATCATTATGTAGTGTCCCTCTTTATCTCTTTAACAGTCTTTATTTTAAAGTCGATTTTATCTGCTACAAGTAGTGCTACTCCAGCTTTCTTTTGATTTCCATTTGCATGGAATATCTTTTTCCATCCCCTCACTTTCAGTCTGTATGTGTCCCTAGGTCTGAAGTGGGTCTCTTGTAGACAGCATATATATGGGTCTTGTTTTTGTATCCATTCAGCCAGTCTGTGTCTTTTGGTTGGGGCATTTAATCCATTTACATTCAAGGTTATTATCAATATGTATGTTCCTATTACCATTTTCTTAATTGTTTTGGGTTTGTTTTTGTGGGTCTTTTTCTTCTCTTGTGTTTCCCGCTTAGAGAAGTTTCTTTAGCATTTGTTGTAAAGCTGGTTTGGCGGTGCTGAATTCTCTTAGCTTTTGCTTGTTTGAAAAGCTTTTGACTTCTCCACCAAATCTGAATGAGATCCTGCTGGGTAGAGTAATCTTGGTTGTAGGTTTTTCTTTCATCACTTTAAGTATATCTTGCCACTCCCTTCTGGCCTGTAGAGTTTCCACTGAAAAATCAGCTGATAACCTTATGAGGATTCCTTTGTATGTTATTTTTTTTTTCCCTTGCTGCTTTTAATATTTTTTCTTTGAATTTAATTTTTGTTAGTTTGATTAATATGTGTCTTGGAATGTTTTTCCTAAGATTCACCCTGTATGGGAGTCTCTGTGCTTCCTGGACTTGGGTGACTATTTCCTTTCCCATGTTAGGGAAATTTTCAACTATAATCTCTTCAAATATTTTCTTAGACCCTTTCTTTTTCTCTTCTTTTTCTGGGACCCCTATAATTCGAATGTTGGTGCATTCAGTGTTGTCCCAGAGGTCTCTGAGATTGTCTTCAATTCTTCTCATTCTTTTTTCTTTATTCTGCTCCTCGGCAGTTATTTCCACCATTTTGTCTTCCAGCTCACTTATTCATTCTTCTGCCTCAGTTATTTTCTTATTGATTCCTTCTAGTGTATTTTTCATCTCAGTTATTATGTTGTTCTTCTCTGTTTGTTTGTTCTTTAGTTCTTCTAGATCTTTGTTAAACATTTCTTGTATTTTCTCAATCCATGCTTCCATTCTATTTCTGAGATTCTGGATCATTTTTACTATCATTTCTCTGAATTCTTTTTCAGGTATATTGTCTATTTCTTCTTCATTTATTTGGTCTTGCAGGTTTTTACCTTGCTCCTTCTTCTGTGATATATTTTTTTGCTGTCTCTCTTTTTTTTTTTTTTTTAATGAGTGGGATTGTGTTCCTGTCTTACTGGTTGTTTGGCCTGAGGCTTCCAACACTGGAGTTTGTAGGCTGTTGGGTAGAGCTGGGTCTTGGTGCTGAGATGAGGAACTCCGTGAGACCTCACTCTGATGAATATTCCCTGGGGTCTGAGGTTCTCTGTTAGTCCAGTGTTTGGACTTGGAGATCCCACCACAGGAGCTTCCGCCCAGCCCCAGGCTCGTGAACCAAGATCCCGCAAGCCACCTGGGGCAGCAAAAAAACAGGGTGGTGGGGGGGGAAGGCCTTGGCTGTGGAAGGCAGGGCCAAGCAAGGGCGAGGTTTGGGTGGTGCGCGGGGCCAATGCTCAGGACCCACAGGGATGGAAAAGGCCCTGGGGGCTGTGGGGGTGGGGCTTAGGCTCAAGGAACAGAAGGGGCCCAGGTGTGCCCCCCACCCTTGGTCTCAGAGGGCAGGGGACCTCACTTGGGAGCCCAGCAGGCTTTGTGGGCTCGAGTGGGTGGGGCAAACACCCTCCTTTCCTCTTCTGCTCCTCCGATCTGGGATGGCCCCTCCCGTCTGCCTCTCCTCATCTCCCCGGCCTTAGGTGCACCAATCCTGTCTGGCCTCCACTTCTCCTCCCACCTCTGTCCCCCTACATTCACTTTGGGGTTCCTCCAATCTCCTTGGATGTCAGAGTCTGCCACCAGCAGCCAGCAAGTGCCCTAGTTGTGGGAAGACGCTAACTCTGCATCTTCCCACACCTCCATCTTGACTCCGCCTCCTCAACATCTTTTTAAGTGTAGCTTTGCCCAAGATTTCACCATGCTGTAGAAAAATAATTTTTTTTCACCAAGCCCAACTAAATTGAGCTTAGCTGAAGAAATATTAGGAAGTGTGAAGACACAAAAGGAGAAATGAAACAACCTTGTTCCATCAGTACAGGTGAGGGAATCCCCAATGATGACTTTTGCTGTGTGAAGAGGAACCAAGATGAGTGGTAATTATTCACTTTGAGTGGTATTCACTCAGTAATATCACCGAGTAATATCTGAATGGTGACTATTCATACCTACCATCCTTCAGGCTTGGCTTAGAGACTGGGACCTTTGTGAAGGAAAAAGGCTGCCAGGGTATATAGGTGGTGGATGTGAAGGAGATGGGGCTCTGACCAGCTGGACAGGGTCCACAAGAGGAAAGTTGGGGAGAGGGATATCTCAGCTTGTATTGACTGTGTAAGGAGAGAAAAAGGATGAAAAAATTATAGACCAGGGCTTCCCTGGTGGTGCAGTGGTTAAGAATCCGCTTGCAATGCAGGGGACACAGGTTCAATCCCTGGTCCAGGAAGGTCCTACATGCCGCAGAGCAACTAAGCCCGTGTACCACAACTACTGAGCCTGAGCTCTAGAGCCTGTGTTCCACAACTACTGAGCCCACGTGCCGCAACTACTGAAGCCCACGCGCTCTAGGGCTCACGTGCTGCAACTACTGAAGCCCACGTGCCTAGAGCCCGTGCTCCGCAACAAGAGAAGTCACCTCAATTAGAGAAGAACGAGCACCACAAGGAAAAGTAGTGCCTGCTCGCTGAAACTAGAGAAAGCCCGCGAGCAGCAACAGAGACACAGCCAAAAAATAAATTTAAAATAATAATAAAAATTACATGAACTTTGTAAGATTTTGGAAATTTTGTATCTTCTCCTTTTTTAAAATATTTTGATTAATCTTCTCTCTTTTCTGATTGGGATTGATAATAAAAATCTCAAACATGGATAAAAGTACAAAATTACAAACCATCTTAATATTTTTACCGTTGAACTTACTCTTGGTGTTCCTGAGATGACTATAGGCAGTGTGATAGTAACTTTTGACTACAGAACATTTTCTCAAAGGATAAGATATTGAGGAAGAAATTGTAGGGCTTCCAGGATAAAATGAGTCTGTGCTTTGAACCTGGGGATGAAAAGGTTGCTGGAAGAAATGGCCAAATTTTATGTGTGTATTTAATAACCATGTAATGTAACAAAAAAAAGGCATTACATCATGCTTACTTTATTTTAATTTATAAAAAGAACAAAAGATTAAAATTATTTATATTTAAAGTACAAAATATCTCTTACAGAGGAGTAATTATTCAATCAGTAGCATATATCAACTCATGGGTTCAGGAATCCAATGATCTCTCATTTAATTTCCTGCTCTTTTCAAAAATAGCACACACACACACACACACACACATACACTTTATTATGAAATATTATGAAAATTTCAAATGTAAAGAAAAGCTGGAAGAAGGCACAAAGAATACTTGACTACCCATAACATAGATTCAACAACTATCAAGACTTTGCCATATTTGTTGCAACTGCGCATGTGTGTGTGTGTGTATCTGCATCCATTTCAAAATAAAGACATCATGGCATTTTATCTCTAAATACTTAAAGTTGTCTTGCTACATAACCACAGTACAGTAATCATATTGAAAAAAATTGAAAATAATTTCCAAATATCACTGGTTACCCAGTCTATTTTCCCATTTGTCTCAAAAGTGTCTTTATATCTGTTTTCCCCCAAAGATGTTGCCAAGAATCACCCACTAAATTTGATTGTAATGTCTCTCAAGTCTCTCTTAATCACCCCCTCCTCCTTTTTTTTAATGTTGTTTTTAAAGAGACCAGGCCAATTTTCTTATAGAATATCTCACATTCTGAATTTATGATTATTTCTTCCTGGCTTCATTTGACTTATTCCTCTATCCAATGTATTTTCTATAAACTAGAACTTTGAACAGAAGGCTTGATCAGATTCAGATTAAAGATCTTTTTGACTGTAATTCTTCATAGGTGATACTGTGTACTTTTCATCTCATCAAGAAGCATGTGATGACTGTGTTGTTGTCTCATTATTGGTGAAGCCAAGTTGGATTACCGAGCTGAGGCAGTGACAGCCAGATCTCTCTCCTCTGTGAAGATATTTTCTCCCTTTCATCAATAGCAAACAATCTGTAGGCATGATACTCTGGTGTAATGGGACTCTCCCGTTTCCAGTCATCTGTTCTCCTAACATCTAGATGCCTTCCCTGAAACAATTCTCATATTAGGGTTGCAAAATACTGATTTTATCGTTCTATTTTTTCCCAGCTGGCCATCATCTGAAAGGAAGACATTTTCTCAACCAGGGAACTATAGAGTTCCTTCTGAAAAGTCAGGATATCTGCTTGTTTTGTTTAAGTACCAATTTTCTTTGTTGGAAATAGAATATTACACCCAGTGGTGATAGAAAAGTCTTGTTGTTGTTGCTTGTTTGCTTTATCTTTATTTGATTATTATTAGGGACTCATGCATTTTTATCCATTCAATGTGTTTAAGTTGATTATAGTAATTTTTTTTAACCCTCAAATTGTCCCAAATTTGGCCAGTGGGAGCCCCTTCAAGGTGGCTGCTCTTTTCTTTTGACATGACTCTGGTAGTCTTTGAGCACTTTCTTGTTTTCTGAAGCAAGCTTGCTTTGTGTTTTCCCTAGCCTAGATTTGAAATAAGTCACTTCTCTAAGGAACTCCAGTTCCTTTTATTGGGTAATGGTATTAAGAAACCACAATCTGTGCTCTAAGGTTGCCCATCGCTCCTGAAGGACAATTGCTTCCAGCTTCTTTCATTTGCTAGAGCTAGAAAATATATATTTTTATAAATCATTAGTTTAAATTGATGTTTCTAATTCAAATTTAATATTAGGGTTTTAATTCAGCTACTTTTTTCTTTCCTTTTATATGCTAAAATCATGGTTCCCAAATACATTACATCATTCCTGAGTTGCTTTATCCTATAATATATATAAACATAGTTTCAAAATAACAATACAATATTATTACTAATGATAAAACTACTGAATGACTATCAACGTTTTTAGTACTTCTTTTTGTCCTTAGAATATAGTCCACTAAGAATATACAGTACTGTTTTCTAATAGGAGTTAAAATAAGTCTTCTCTCTTGGTTCAGTTGTTTGTTTTAAATGTTAGGGCTTTTTTTTCAGGTTTATAAAAATTGTAAAGCATTTGTATATTTCAAAAGTCTATATTCACTTTTATCCCTGTTGCCTCTAACGCATTCCCTCAACTCTGCTCTTCCCCCCTACCATTTTTTTAAACAATTTCTGGTTTATCTTTTCAGTGTGGCTTTCTGCAAACATATATCTTCCCTCTTTCTTATCCCAAGATAGCACACAGTATGTACATTCTTCTGTATCTTGCATTTTTCCACTACATCCTAGGGATTCCTCCATATCAGCTTAAAGAGATCTTCCTCATTCTTTCTAACAGCTTAAAGTTTCTCCTCCTCATGGATGTACAGTAGCTCTTTCAACTTTTCCATTCTTGTTGGACATGTTTCCAATCTTTTGCTATTACCAAACATGGCATGTCATTTTTGAAAGGCAGATTGCTATATACTAAAACCTGCATACTTATGTTTGGCATTTCCTTACCCATAGTAACATATGTTTTAGAAAAAAAAAGGTTACTTACATTGATTTGTTTTTAATTAAGTTATTAACATCCTTCAGAACATTTGAGTTCCATGGAACAATTTAGGAAACACCATGGTAGGTGTGCAAACTCATAGCTTTGACAGATGTAAGTGTTTAGTGCTTGGCACATTGGAAGTGCTCAATACATGAAAGTTAATAGTAATCCTAAAAGCAATTATGTCAATAACAGCAGAAAGTTTTTAAATGTTTTCTTCATTTGGGTGTGTCATCAAGGAATTTGAGAGCTGAGCAGACTACATCTTACTCTTTGGTCAGTTACTGAGTAACTGCCATGTTCCAGGCATTATGGTAAGACATTGTACCTGGAGCAGAGCATATACTGCAGGCCTGAGGGAAGGAATGAAGGAAAAGTGGGAATCCAACCGAGTCTCAGGAGTGGCTCTGGGGCTCTAGGGACGGGGCAACAGAAAGTCTCCGGGGGCTTGAAATGCCAGGGAGTCTTCTCCTGGGAAGAGGAGGTTTACTCAAATTTGGAGCCTCCACAGGAGGTGGAATCAAACCACAAGACAGAGCCAAACCACAGTTAGTGGAAATGACGGAGATGAGGGGAGAGATGGAGAGAAGGGAGGAAGTGACGTCTCTACATGACGGGTCACTGTCCCGAAGGAGGAAAGAAAGCCTGAGAGGAGGGCCTCCATTCCAGGAGAGATGTCTGTCCACAAAGATAAATGGAGTCTTGTGATCGAGAAGGACTGGAGATGGGTGGTTTATTTAGCAAAGCTGATCAGGGAAGCCTCTGAATTTTTACCACATGTGTTGCGAATGAATGATGAGTTGGAATCCTTGATGTTAAGATCACAGGCAGGAGGATTCTAAGGAAAGAGAGTGTGGCTGTAACTTAATGAAAGAAGGAAGGCCGGGGGTGGGGGGTGAGGTTGGAGAGCCTTAGCCACTAAGGAATTGAGAGTCTATCCTAAGTGAGAAAGTCTGAACAAGAGGAGTTGCGTGAATGGTTGGGAGAAGTAAATCTCGTCAGTAATTCCAAAACCTGGTTATTCTTCTGTTGGATATAAGAAACAGAAGGTCCAACACAGAGGACAGGTAAATCCTGACAAGGATGGTAAAGGGTGGTCCCAGGATGACAGCTGTCTCACTGAGGGCAACTAGTTAAGATCGAAGCTGACACAAGTTTCTGGGAGTTTTATCTGACAATAAAATGGACAGAATACCCAGGGTAGCTGATTGTATTGTGAGGAAATTTGTGATTCATTAATGATAGGTACCAAGAAAACCAAGCAAAGAGACAACAGGTCGATTATTCATCCCAGGGAAAACACAAAGTTGTCTAGGAAAGGAAGAGCAAGCACGGTTTACTCTGTAGTTTGGCTATGAATACCCTTCACAAGATCATAATAATATAAACACTGAACACCAACCGAGCCAAAATTACAATTATAACTATATTAGAGGAAGGGGTGCATGTGTGTGGTGTGAGGAGGAAAAAATTTAAATCCTCTTCTTCCATAGCAGGAGGTAAAGAGAAAAGGCCTGAAGCTGAAAAATCAAGATATAGCAAAGCAAGAATACTATTTAGAGACAGAAGGTCAGTATCAACAGAATTAGTTAAAAACAGTTGAAAACTTATCAACTCTGGGGACAAGAACATGATAGGAGAAGGGGCTGCAGACTGGAATTTTTTTTTACGGAAATCTGGTAGAACTATTGGATTCTCTAAACTATGGGGATAAAATTACGTTGTTATGCCGCGGAGCGGCTGGGCCCGTGAGCCATGGCCGCTGAGCCTGCGCGTCTGGAGCCCGTGCTCCGCAACGGAAGAGGCCACAACAGTGAGAGGCCCGCGTACCGCAAAAAAAAAAAAAAAAAAAAAAAAAATTACGTTGTTAAGAATTAAAATTTTAAGAAAGAAAGTAGATTGGAAGAGGGGATGTGGATGCAGCCCATGCAGAATCCTCTTTCAGAGAAAGTGACGGGGAGGAGCTTGCGGGGAGTGGGTTATAGGACAGAGAGGAGATTTCATGTTCTCAGTATATGAGAGTGGTGATATGTTTATTATCTGTGGAGAGGGAACACTGCAAAGGGGGAGAGTTTGAAAATACAGAAGAGCAGGTGACTGTCTATTCTAAAAGAGGCTGAAAGAAGTCAGATCAAGAATGCAGAACAGGGCTTCTCTGGTGGCTCAGTGGTTAAGAATCCGCCTGCCAATGTAGGGGACACGGGCTCGATCCCTGGTCTGGGAAGATCCCACATGCTGCGGAGGAGCTAAGCCTGTGCACCACAAATACTGAGCCTGCGTTCTAGAGCCCGCGAGCCACAACCACGGAAGCCCGGGTACCACAACTACTGAAGCCTGAGCACCTAGAGGCTGTGCTCCGCAGCAACAGAAGCCACCGCGATAAGCCTGTGCACCGCAACGAAGAGTAACCCCCGCTCGCTGCAACTAGAGAAAGCCCGCACGCAGCAATGAAGACCCAGCGCAGCCAAAAATAGAAAATAAGTAAATTTATTTAAAAAACGGAATGCAGGACAATTTTTTTTTAATGAGAGATAATTTACTTTGAGGCTAGAAGAAAAAAAAAATGTGAGTGTGAAGGCAGATACATAAACCTAAAAGGTTTGGAATTGCTCCATATTCCTTCCAAATTGTTTCTAGTGATTTCTGGGTAATATATGCATAGTGAAAAAAAGCACATTTCTGGTCAAAAGATGACACTTTCTTTTTTCTGAAATATAGTTAATTAACAATGTCGTGTTAATTACTGCTGTACAGCAAAGTGATTCAGTTATACATATATATATATACATTCTTTTTTTAATATTCTTTTCCATTATGGTTTATCATGGGATATTAAATATAGTTCTCTGTGCTATGCAGTAGGACCTTGTTGTTTACCTATTCTATATATAAGAGTTTACACCTACTAACCCCAAACTCCCACTCCATCCCTTCCCCAACAGCCCCGCCTTGGCAACCACCAGTCTGTTCAAAACAGGACACTTTTATGACTTTATTAACCATTAGGACAGAGATCAGAGAAACACTTTTCCAAGGATGCATCAAGTTAAGTTTTAAGTAAAAGATCAGCAGAGATCAGGGCACTATTGGGACAGACATCTCTTGTGGTGTCTTCTGAGATCTTCTTCTTTCTCTGAGAACGACCCGACTCCTCACCTCAGATGTGGTTGCCAGCCACCACCATGTTTGTACTATGGGATCTTGGTCCCCTGGTCACAGTACATTGGGCTGGGGTGGACACTTTCCCCAGGTTTGGGCAGTCGTTTGTTTTTTCAATAATTTAGAATTGTGACTGGGAGACACAGTCTCTGTGGGCGGCTAGAGCTGAGGTGACATACACACACAGGACCTATAGGGTTGACATGTCAGCTGAAAAGGACAGTCAGTCCATAGGGAGAGAATATGGCTGACATACCGAGGGATCTAGAAAACAGGGACCATATGGTCCAGAGAGAGAGCAAGAGGGACTGCTCTGGATTCTGCTGGCTCTTCCATTCTGAGTTCTGTTCCTTGCAGGGCCTGGCTCAAACCCACCCTTGGGTTCTGGACACCACTCTTGTGTCTTTATTGTAAATACCCTCTCCTTTTGTCTATAACCATTTTAATAGGGTGACTGTGACTGACAAGTAAAAACCTTGATTAGAACAATCTTCTCTCACTTCCATCCGAGTCCTCTTCTGGCCATCGATTTCCCCCCATTTATTCTCTCTTGGGAAATCCACAGAGTCCCCATAATCTCTTGGCTTCTCTCTTTTCTGGGACCAAATGATCCCAATTCCAACTCCCATCTTGCCCCTACTCACCTGTATCTTGCTCAACTTTTTTTTTTTGGCTCTGTGGAACAGCATGTTCCCTGACCAGGGATCGAACTTGTGCCCCCGCATTAGAAGCACAGAGTTTTAACCACTGGGAAGTCCCTTCCTCAAATTTCATGCCCTAAAAAACCCAGGTTTTCCAGAAAAAGCCCTCCCGGACTACTCAGACCTCAGGGATCCCCTCTTCCAATGACCTCCAATAGCACCAGACTATGTCCATGGGTCCCCGTTCCCAGACCACAGCCTGGGTCCAGGATGGCTTCATCGGCACCATCTAGAGCATGTTAAAATATTACAGACTCCCTGTCACCACTCTCCCCAGCCCCGAGATTCTAATTCAGTAGATCTGGGAGAAGCCTGTACTTTTTAAAAGGCTCCCAGGTGACTCTTCTCTGTATTCCAGTTTGAAAACCACCAATCTGTACCACTCACTTGGTACTTGACATAAACTACTTTGTATAGTTAGTTACCACTTTGTGTGCATTTTAAATTTTGTTCACAGTAAACTAAAACCTTCCAGGCCACAGATTTAGAGAGCATTCAGGTGGATCTCTCCTAGACCTCCCTCTTACCAGATACCTTGCTGATCTACTCTGCTACCCTCCTACCTGATATGATTGACCCCAGGCAGAAGATATGGCCATCCTACCCAAGCCTTGGGCCTCTTTGTCATGCTTGGGACTCTAGGGAATGTAGAAAAAGGAGATGACATTGTAGATCATGGCTGGATACCGATGGCCTCTTCATGACAGAGTAAATCTGGACAAGACTTAAATTTCCATGAACGTTTCCTCTCCTGGTGCCCTGTAGAACTGTCATTGGTTGCGGCGAGTTGCAATGAACAGGATACTGTGCATTCCTTTGGGGACAAATCTGAATTCAGGATGTTGATTTCATGATGTCCATGTGAAACGGTCCATTCACAAGTGACACACAGGGGCCCCAAACTGATGAGTCAAAATGGGGCAAGACGTAGCTAGACTGGCCCGGGAATGATTGTCAATCCCCAGTAGCGGGTGGTCATGTTCAGTAGTCATCTCCAGAAGTCCCCACTTCCAGATCCCAGCATCCCTTACACCCTGAAAGAATTGGCCAAGACCTGGTAAAATGAATACAGTGCAAACACTGTTTAAAATTTTACTGCTGCTAGCCAGGGCTTTGGGTAGAGCAAGAAAGTGTGTGTGTGTGTGTGTGTGTGTGTGTGTGTTTTGCGGGTGGGAAAGGGAACTCCTTGGTGCCCCACAAGTCCCTGCCATGAGTACGGGAGCCAAAAAGGAGGAGACCTATAGGACAGAGGTTGATCCCATTCAAAGTCAGCACGGTGGGGACGAATGTAGTAGACTGGCACTGAGCATCCAGGGGCCGTCAGACACTTGCCAGGAAGCCGTAGGCCGTCTCGCCTACCTGTTTCTCTCAGAAGGGCCATTACCTAAAGTAGCAAAAACCATATGACCAAGGTTGTCCCAGCTCACGCTTCTGGGATCCCATCTCTGCCCACCTCCCCCAAACCTGACACCCTCGCCTCACCTCTGCTCTTCTATTCCCTGCCTCCCATTCGTCCCTGACCCCACCCCTCCCCACAGTATCTCTCATCCGCCACCCTCGTCCCGTGCAGAGTCGTCTGCTTTCCTCCCCACCAGACTCCCGGGTCCTGCGCACCTGGGGGTGCTGGACAGGCATGTGCCTGTGATGATGAGGGTGACGCCCACGAGGAAGCCGGCCAGGCCAAGGGCCAGGCCGAGGGTGCAGACCAGGGTCTCTGTGGTGTCAGGCAGCAGGGTAGGCACCTGGGGCTCTGGGAGAGAAAGGGAGGGTCAGGGGGTCGGGCAAAGGTGAAGGGCACACGGGTGTGAGAAGGGGGGCCTGGGGAGGGGGCCTCGTACCCCAGTGCTTAAAGAGCGGCTTGTCCAGGCCCCAGTGTTCCACCTTGCAGTCATAGAAGTCGTCCACCGAGGGCACGAAGGGCAAGTAGTGGAACTTCTGGAACAGATGGTCGGGCTGGGCATAGAAGCTGGTCTGGGTCACCCCCTCGGTGATGGTCTGACCGTTGCGCAGCCAGGTGATATTGATGACAGGGGGGAAGATGTTCTCCACGACGCAGATGAGGACGTTGGGCTGGCCCAGCTCCACGTGAGACTTGGGCAGCACAGTCACTCTTGGGGGCACTAGGAGGAACCAGGCCCTGAATCCCACAGGCTCAGCCCTCCAGCTGGGCCTTATCAGGGCTGGGATTGAAGGGTGTTTCCTCCTAGTAGCTTTCCGAGGGCAGGGAGTGGTCTAGGATGGTGACACCAGAACAGAAGCAGGGGGACAGAGAGATGAGAGATTGTGGAGGGCAGATGGGGCCCCAGGGGGTCCTGGATCTGCCAGGTCCCTGATGGGGAGTCCAGCGGGAGGGGTCATTTCTCAAGAGGAAGAGGTTGCTGAAGGAATCTGAGAAGATCTAGCACCTCCTGGGAAGGAAAGGGCCTGAGCACAGCAGTCTCAGATTCCCAGAGTGGAGCCCAGGAGTCAGTAGAGGCCTGTGAGGGGGGGAGGAGGCTTCTCTGGGCCTCCCCTGCCTACCAGGGGCTTGGTGGAGGGGGGCACAGAGGAAAGGCCCGGTACCGTTGGCGGCTCTGGTACGGTTCGAGCGCTCCACCAAGACGTCCAGATGCGCTTTGATCATCCTGATACTGGCCAGCCCACTCTGCGGGTCAAAGTAGGCGAAGTTGCCAAATTCAGGCAGACGCCACACGGCCTCCCTCTTCTTCAGGTCCACAGAGAACAGCTGCTCTCCATCGAAATCATAGGTGAACTGACCCGAGCCATCATAGGACTGGTAGAAGGCTGGTCCGTAGGAGCCCATGTGGTCAGCTGTATTGGGTGAGTTCAGGGTCGAGGGAGAAAAGAAAAGGTATCAGTCTCATCCATCAGATGTGATGTATTGAGTCTCTGAGCTGTGCCCCATCCTTGGTTCTGTGTGGGGGCAGAGTACCGTTCTGATGCGGAGCTGGTCCTTGGAGACTAGAAGGGTTGTCAAGGGATGGAAGGGAGAGGATGGAGGGAATGGGCACATCCCCTGCACACTGACCAGCACAGAGGCATGGGTGCAGCCTGGCATACCGGGTTGGGAAGAGGAGAGGTTGTCTAAACTCAGGCTTGGGATCCCCAGAGTTAAATCTTGGCTCTGATGGTCTGCCCCAGCTGTGCTACCAGGTCCTGTGTGTGAGATGAGAGGTGAGTAGGGGTGGAATGAGGAGAAGATAAGTAAGGTTAAGAGCATCCATGGAGCTTTGGGCACAGAGATGCAGTGTAAGTGGATGTGAGGGAAAACAGGTGATAGCTGGCAGGAGTAAGAATTAAGATTTGTGACCAGAGACTGAAGGGATAGAAAAAGGCAACCCAAGGTATTGCAAAGAGCAGTGGAAAAGGAGTCAGAAGTTCAGGGTTCATGTCCCAGCTCTTCTGTCTCAGAGCATTATGATCAAATGTGTCTCTTCCCAGGACTGAGGCTCAATTTTCTAGAAATTGGGAGTTAGGTGTTCGTTGATAAGATGCCTTTATAATTCTATGAAATTATTTGTGCAATGGTCGTGAGAAACCACCATGTGCCCAGCACGATACCAGGCCCCAAGGAAACACAGACAAACCAGCTGGGGACCCCGCACATAAGGAACTCAAGTCTAGAGCAGGATGAAGACAGATAAACAGCTACCTATTGACCTGGTGATAAATACAGCAATAGAAACTGGGCTCGCCCCAAGCCAGAAAGTGGTACAGAAATCAGGATGCTGGGCAGCAGTAGGACGGAGGTTTGGGTCTCAGAGAGGAGGGAGGAATGAGGAGGCACCTGAATGTGATGCTGGGCTGAGCTGCACCTGTATTTTAGGTCCAGGACAGACCTGATAGAGGTGAGAGGGATGCGGGTAACAGAAGTTGCCCATAAACCACAGGAAAGAAACTGTTCACTCTCTGTACCACCTGGCGTGTAACCCCACACCCTTAATCTCCTCTCCTCACCCAGCACCCTCTGCACTCACCCTTGATGGCCCCAGCTTCCGGGGGGCTCAGGAGAGTCATCAAGGTGTGGAGTCCCAGGACCAGCTCCCCACTGAGGACCATTGTCCCCTGGTGCTTTAACCAAATAAGTCCCAGTCGGTGTGGGGGGTAAAGGAAGAGGGGGAAGGTAAAGAGGAAGAAACAGATTCTAGGATGGGGGAGCCCCCTGCTGTATTCAGCCAATCAGAGAAATTCTCTGAGTTAGTGTAGCTGTTGCTGGGGAAAGAAGTAGAGGAAAGAGCCTGGGTGAGAAGATGGAAGAATTCATTGGGCCCACGAGCACCAGGGAGGCTTGGTCCACAGGAAGTCAAAGGGATGGGAGGGGCTTAGATTAACTGTTTCTACATCCTCCAAGAAGGGATCCTGTGAAGGGAGAGAAAAGGCCATCAGAGCACCGCACAGCTGAGCTCAAACAAATCCTCTATCTTAATCCATGGTGTAGGGACTCCTATTCGTCCTATAAGTTTCTGTGGACCAATCTGGAGTTAAAAAATAAAATAAATTTGGGGATTCCTTGGCGGTCCAGTGGTTAGGACTCTACGCTTCCACTTCAGGGGACATGGGTTCAATCCCTGGTGGGGGAACTAAGATCCTGCAAACCACATGGCATGGCCAGAGAAAAAAGGAAAAAAAATTTTTACTAAGAAACTTTAAAAGGGAAACACTGGCTACACAGTAGAAAAAATCTTTTAAATCTTTAAATCATGTTTTAAAATATTACTTTATTTCATGATGTGAGGAAAACTGTATAATTGTTAGAGATGTTTAGAGTGAAATAGAGGCATAAGGAGTTCCAGTGGACCTTTCTGAGGAGGGCAGAGGGTGCTGGGTAACCTCCATGAGTCCCTCCATGTCCCCTACACCCGTGTCCCAGCCTGGAGGTTGACCTGTGTGGACTGCATCACCCTTACTTTTGGCTTCTAATTGGGAGGCATTGGCAGAATTTAGTCTAATGTAAAATATATATATAAAGCTAACTGTCTATCCTGGTAAAGAGAAGTCTAACCAAATATCTGAAGGCAATGCGTCAAAAGTGATGAAATAAATGATTTTCAACTTGGAAGGGATCTAAGAAATCATCTGAGTCTGTGTTTCCAAACCTGGCCACACAGGAGGATCAGCCGCGAAGTGTGTTAAAAATACAGATTCCTGGGTTCCATCCTGACCTGAGTTAGAGTAGCTTTTCCAAAGTAGGGCCAGGGGACCTGTGTGTTTAGCATGCTCCCTAGATGATTCTTGGGCAGCCAGTCTATGGACTGCTTTTTGGCACAAAAAAACAAACAAAAAAACACCTGCTCTGATGCTCTTTCCTACACTGAGTGGCATTGATTTACAATATTGTGTTAGTTTCTGTTCTACAGCAAAGTGAATCAGTTATACATATACATATCAACTCTTTTTTAGATTCTTTTCCCATATAGGTCATTACAGAGTATTGAGTTCCCTGTGCTATACAATAGGTTCTTATTAGTTATCTATTTTATATATATTAGTGTGTATATGTCAATCCCAACCTCCCAATTTATCTCCCTCCTTTCCCCCTTGGTAACCATAAGTTTGTTTTCTACATCTGTGACTCTATTTCTGTTTTGTAAATAAGTTCATTTATACCATTTTTTAGATTTCACACATAAGTGATATCGAGATATTTATCTTTCTCTGTATGAGTTACTTCACTCAGTATAACAATCTCTAGGTCCATCCATGTCATTGCAAATGGCATTATTTCATTCTTTTTTACGTCTGGGTAGTATTCCTTTGTATATATGTACCACAGCTTCTGCATCCATTCATCCGTCGATGGACATTTAGGCTGCTTCCATGTCCTGGCTGTTGTAAATAGTACTGCAGTGAACATTGGGGTGCATGTATTCCATCATCTTTTTTTAAAAAAGTGTTGTCTGTACCTCCCCCATCTTCCCTCTAACCAGATAAGCACCTTAGCATGCTCTCAAATACATTCAAATACTTCTCCTTCACCAAGGTATTTGATCAGTCTTACTTCCCATACCTTTTTGGCACCTCCTGAAATTTTCTCTTATTGGAATACTTCCTTCAAAAGTGTTTTAAATGTATTTGTGTGGCAAACCTTCTGAAGCTTTGTATGCTTGAGAACATTTTTATTATATCATCACTTTGAATAACATTTAGCTGTTGTATTAAATTCTAAGTTTGACTTTTTTCTCTTTAATATTTTAAATAATATTATCCCAATGACTTTTTTGCATCCAGTGTTGGCATTAGGAAATCTGCTGTCAGTGTATCTCTCCAGAATCTTTTAGAATTCTCTCATGGTCTGCTATTTTTAAATTTGTTATATTGTATCTAAAATGGGTTTGTCCATATCTTACTGTAGGACATTATGGAGCCTCTTTATGTTTTAATTCTAAGAATTTGTCTCTTTTATTTCTGTAACTATTTCTCCTCTCTATTTTTATTTTTATGAAATTCATATTACCCACATTGGGCACGTCTCTCTTTCATCTCTTTTGGCTTTTCTTCTCTGTTTTCAATTTCTTTATCCTTCCATCTTTTATTCTAAGAGAGCTCTTTAGTCTAGTCCTCCAGCTTACTAACTGTTTTTCAGTTGTATCTCTCCCAATATTTATTCTCATTAATGTGGTTTTTCTTTTGACATATATATATATATATATATATATATATATATATATATATATATATATAGTTTGTTTTGCTTTGTTTTTATTTGGCCGCACCTCTTGGCATGCGGGATCCTAGTTCCCGGACCAGGAATCAAACCTGTGCCCCACCCCCATCCTCACCGCCCCCCCCTCAGTGGAAGCGCCGAGTCCTAACCACTGGACCACCAGGGAATTCCCGACTAGTATATATTTTTACACCTAGACCTTCTATATAGTTTTCCCTACATCCCCTAGGTTTTTTTTCTTTTTACACAATAGCTTCTCTTATTTTTGTAAATGCATTGTTTATGCTCATTTTAAGTGGCTAGTCTATATTTACTAATACTTCTTTTAAGGACACCTGTTGTTTTTCTTTGGAGGTGGTGGTGTTCCCTGAAGTGAGGGAGTTACTATTTTGGCCTGTGAACCAGGACAGGACCAGAGGGGAAGTGAGAAACAGAAAATGGCCTCCTCCTCCGGCTGCGCCTTATATGTAATGTATAATAATATTATGACTTCAAGGTTTCTGTATCAAATCCTCATAGCACCTCTTAATTTCTAGTTCCAATTCACCACCAAGACCATGTGTAAGAGAACAGTGAAGTAGTTTATGTTAAAATTCCCCAAATTCAGGCAGATACTCATCCGTATCTCCATACTTTGCTCTCGACCCTATGGGAGAGATCAGACCTTGATCCACAACTGCGATTCAGACATGAGTAAACTACCTAACATATTGGGGTATCCAAAGGTGCTCACAGATGCCCCTGAAAGAAGTTAGCAGGAATAAAGTAAAGCCTGGTCGGGTGGGGCGGGGCTGTCAGAAGAGCTACGGTGCAATATGACGTGGTATCAAAGATGACATTGAATCACTAAGGGCTTAACAACGTTTCTATGGGAAACGACTGCAAAACGTTATGTCTACTGCAGAGAAAGACAAATATCATACAATATCACTTATATGTGGAATCTCAAGAAATGATGCCAATGAACTTATTTACAAAACATAAATAGACTCATAGAGTTAGAAAACTAACTTATGCTTACCAAAGGGGAGTGGGGGAGGGATAAATTAGGAGTTTGAGATTAAAATATACACACTACTATATATAAAACAGATAAACAACAAGGACCTACTGTATAGCACAGGGAACTATACTCAATATCTTGTAATAACCTATAACGTTAGAGAATGTAAAAAAAAGAATATACAGGGGCTACCCTGGCGGCGCAGTTGTTGCGAGTCCGCCTGCCGATGCAGGGGACGCGGGTTCGCGCCCCGGTCCGGGAGGATCCCGCATGCCGCGGAGCGGCTGGGCCCGCGAGCCATGGCCGCTGGGCCTGCGCGTCCGGAGCCTGTGCTCCGCAACGGGAGAGGCCACAGCGGAAAAAAATATATATATATATATATATATATATATATTAAAAACTGAATCGCTTTGCTATACGCCTGAAACTAACACAACACTGTAAATCAACTATATTTCAATAAAAATTTTTTAAAAGTAGGTTTCCTAGAAGATGGGGCACCCCGGGGGTCTAGAGGTGATCAGAATTCTGGGTGAAATGAAAGAGGTGTCAAAGGATGTCAGCAGCAGCATAGAGACAATGTGAGGAATAGTTCAGAGTAAATCAGCCCCGTAGTGAACAGCAACCATCCTTGTTCCCTCGACCTCCTGCTCTCGGCTAGGGAAGGACGCAGGGCAGAGCGAACTTTCTCAAGACCTACCTCCTGGCAGGTCACAGACTGCAGTATCTGCACCCACATTACGTGTCCGAGATACGTGCAACTAGGGACTTGAAAGTATAGCGAGATCAGGGACAGGCCCTGGAGTCGCAAAGAAGGCACCAGAGGTGTCCAGCTCTGACATACAGGTATTTATTGGTCTCTGGTATTTCTCAGGAAGGATGCTGTGTAGGAAGAAGTCCCAGAGGAGACCGGGGCTTATAGGTCAGTGTGGGGATCACCTTGTCACCATACTTCAAATTTCAACATGTATGAAGTGCTTTCTATGTGTCAGGCCCTTTGCAAGGTGCTAAGCGTGAGTGGAATCACAGATGGGCAGGAATTGGAGGAGTCTTTGGAGACTCCCATCATTGGTGCTGAGGAGCACAGAGATTCAAAGGGACTGGAGGTTCAAAGTGGATCTGACCCCCAAAAAAAAAAAAAATTAGAATTCCCTTGCCATTCAGAAGTTAGGACTCTGCGCTTTCACTGCTGTGGCCCTGGGTTCAATCCCTGGTCGCGGAACTAAGATCCCGCAAGCCGCGCACACAGACAATAAATAAATAAATACATACATAAAGTAGATCTGATGCTGAGGACTCCCCTCTGTCCTCTTCTGTCGCAGAAAGGTTGTCACCTGCAGTAGGACAAACAGTGTGGTTGAGACTCCCCGGTTAGCAGTGCATCCTTCATTCCTTTACACCTGCTCACTGCTCCCTTCTATTTCTCCCCTCACAGGCCCCTAAGGAGAAGATGATCTTTCCAGCAGATGAGGACCAGTGAGAAGTCAAGAGCTACCCTAAGGAGATGTCATGTCACTCTCTCCATCTCTCTCCACCTGTCCACCTGCTTATTTTCCTCTTAGACCTGAAGGTTCTCTAGGGTAGGGCTCTTTATGATTAATGCTGGAAAGGACCTCAGAGATGATTTTGTTCAATCCTCCATTTATGGGGTAGGAAAACTTTGGACCGGGGGGGAGTTCTGTGATTTCTCCAAGGTCACATGACTGAGTCCAAGAACACTGTATAGTCTATCATTTCACACTGGGAGGCGACGGGTTTAGGGGTAGTCATCAAAATACCTTCACATCAACAGGAATAACACTGAATTGATGTGTCAATGCCTTGAGAGAGAACTACAAAGAAGATGGAGGTGAGGTGAGGGGATGGAGAGAAAACACTGAACACAAAGTTGTGACTGTGACTCTGCTCTGGACAGAAGGCAGAGGAAAGTTCTCTGAGTTCTCCAGTCGGACACTCTGCCGAAGGAGGATGGAGACTCAGGAGAAAAGAGGCAAAAGACCACTATGTGGTCCTGGATGCAGCCACTCGACGTCACAGGGAAAGTGGGCAGAGTCTCTTGGGGGCACGGTAGCCTCTCCCAGCCCACCTCTGCCCTGGTCTCTACCTTCCGCAGAGCTGTACCTGTACAGATGAGGAGTGACTGCTGCTGGCAGTGACGGACCACTACTGGAAGTTATACCTTTATAACAGAGTGGTGTACATCCAGTTTGACAGTGCCATGGGGGCATCTGTGGCTGTGACCAAGATGGGGCACATCACTGCATGTTCACAGCAGAGCTTTTTACAATAGCCAAGACTTGGAAGCAACCTAAATGTCCATCGACAGATGAATAGATAAAGAAGGTGTGGTATATATAAAATGGAATATTACTCAGCCATTAAAAAGAATGAAATAATGCCATTTGCAGCAACATGGATGGACCTAGAGAGTATCATACGAAGTGAAGTAAGTCAGACAGAGAAAGACAAATACCATTTGATATTGCTTACATGTGGAATCTAAAAATAATGATACAAATGAACTTATTTATAAAATAGAAACAGACTTAGAGAACTAACTCATGGTTACTGGGGGGGAAGGGGGCGGGGAGGGATAGATCGGGAGTTTGGGATTGACATGTACACACTGGTATATTTAAAATAGAGAACCAACAAGGACCTACTGTATAGAACAAAGAACTCTGCTCAATACTCCGTAATAACCTAAATGGGAAAAGAATGTGAAAAAGAATAGATACATGTATATGTATAACTGAAAAGAATATGCAAAAGGATATATATGTATAACTAAATCACTTTGCTGTACAGCAGAAATTAACACAACATTGTAAATCAACTGTACTTCAATAAAATGTTTTTAAATGTAAAAAAAGAAAACCCTGCCAAGAATTGGAACATCCAGAGGGAGTCTGGGACTGAGACAGAGCGCGGTGGACTTGATGTGCAGACAGACTACACGTGGACAAGGGTTTCACCCTGAAGCACAGAGGTGAAAGGGTGGGTGGGAGAGAGAAGACCCTGGAAGGGGTGGGCTCGGGCAGCAGAGGAGGGGAGCACTCTCCATCCAATCTCCGAGCTTCAGTGGGTCCCAGGCTGGGTGGCCTGAGTCCAGAAGGTTTCACAGTGCATGGGGGCCAGACCAACATGGGAAAAGGCCAGACTCCCTGCTAATTAAACACACAAAAAATATTGGGTTTGTGGCTCTTGCTACAATTTTCTTTTTTTTTTTTGGAGTTTGGGGGGAGGTGGGTAGAGGAGACCAGGAAACATACATTAAATGAAGAATGGGGCTTCCCCGGTGGCGCAGTGGTTGAGAGTCCGCCTGCCTATGCAGGGGACGCGGGTTCGTGCCCCGGTCCGGGAGGATCCCACGTGCCACGGAGCGGCTGGGCCCGTGAGCCATGGCCGCTGAGCCTGCGTGTCCGGAGCCTGTGCTCCGCAACTGGAGAGGCCACAGCGGTGAGAGGCCCGCGTACCACAGAGCGCGGTGGACTTGATGTGCAGACAGACTACACGTGGACAAGGGTTTCACCCTGAAGCACAGAGGTGAAAGGGTGGGTGGGAGAGAGAAGACCCTGGAAGGGGTGGGCTCGGGCAGCAGAGGAGGGGAGCACTCTCCATCCAATCTCCGAGCTTCAGTGGGTCCCAGGCTGGGTGGCCTGAGTCCAGAAGGTTTCACAGTGCATGGGGGCCAGACCAACATGGGAAAAGGCCAGACTCCCTGCTAATTAAACACACAAAAAATATTGGGTTTGTGGCTCTTGCTACAATTTTCTTTTTTTTTTTTGGAGTTTGGGGGGAGGTGGGTAGAGGAGACCAGGAAACATACATTAAATGAAGAATGGGGCTTCCCCGGTGGCGCAGTGGTTGAGAGTCCGCCTGCCTATGCAGGGGACGCGGGTTCGTGCCCCGGTCCGGGAGGATCCCACGTGCCACGGAGCGGCTGGGCCCGTGAGCCATGGCCGCTGAGCCTGCGTGTCCGGGGCCTGTGCTCCACAACGGGAGAGGCCACAGCAGTGAGAGGCCCGCGTAACGCAAAAAAAAAAAAAAAAAGAATGAATCAAGCTACTTCTTTTCTTCTCTTTTTCTAATGAGGCTATCAGACCAAGAGATCAAAAGAATGCTATTGGCTGAATATATTCTGATTCTAAGATCATGTTTGGCAGGGTGATACATCCCTTTGGACAAGATAGGAAAATGTCAATTTAAGTAGCTTCACAACTGGTTCAACATTTCTGTTCAAAGAATATTAGTTACCAGCCTATACGTTTCTGGTGAAGGTGTTATAGAAAGTGTTATAGTGCTGACTTTGACCCTCTCCTCTTCCTCTCTGCTCTCTCTTTATTGTGTCTGACAAGGCCCTTCTTGGAAAAATTGAATGTTTTACTCTGTTTTTCCTACTCTGTCCCCCATCTTCTGCCTCCAAATAGCTTAATGGATGATATATTCATCTTTAAAATCTAAAAGTCAATTTGGCTTAAAAATGGTGAATCACTGTATTGTACAACTGTAACTTATATAATCTTGTACGTTAACAATACTTCAATTTAGATTTTTTTTAATGTCAATTTGGCAAGAAAATCACTCAACGCACTGCATTAGCTATCTCCGTTGTCATAACAAGATTCTTTCCCGCACTCCTAGTCCAACCTAAAGTGAACGTCTCCCCCTCCATGAAAGAGCCCCTGCCAGCCCACAACCTGCTCATCTGCCATGTGACTGATTTCTATCCAGGCCACGTGCAAGTCCGCTGGTTCCTGAATGGACAGAATAAAACAGCTGGGGTTGTGTCCATATACCTGATCTATGGTGGAGACTGGACCTCCCAGCTCCTGGTGATGCTGGAAATGACCCTTCAGCAGGGAGACCTCTACCCCTGCCACGTGGAGCACCCCAGTCTGGACAGACCTGTCACCATGAAGTGAGTTACTCCCTTATGACCCTCTGGACTCCAAGCTCTGGGGTCCACTCACTACGCCTCGGGGCCACACCACCCCGTGTTTTTCCTCCTCAACCGCCTGTGGTCTGGGCTGGGAGCAAAGGAGAGCTGGTGACTCTAATGTGCATTTATCCCTGCCCTGGGAAATCCTAAAGACTCTCTCCTTGTTAGAAAACCTCAGAAAGTAACCACCTTCGTGACTGGCCCTCAGACGTGGGAACCAGCCTCTCCCCTCGGTCTCCCTTCAGCCCCTGAAGCTGGGACCTGACGGGCTGACATTGGCTCCTGTGGAAGTCTCCAAGATCCAGAACTTTGGGGTGATTGCCACATTTTTAAAATTAATTTTTATTGGAGTATAGTTGATTTACAATGTTGTGTTCGTTTCTGCTGTACAACAAACTGAATCGATTATGCATATACATATAGCCACTCTTATTTAGGTTCTTTTCCCATATAGGTCATTACAGGGTATTGAGTAGAGTTCCCTGTGCTGTACAGTAGTCCCTTATTAGTTATCTATTTTATATATAGTAGGGTGTATATGTCCATCCCAATCTCCCAATTTATCCCTCCCTCCCTTTCCCCCTTGGTAACCATAAGTTTGTTTTCTACACCTGTGACTCTATTTCTGTTTTGTAGCCACATTTTAAAACTTAGTTTAAAAATCATTTTGACTGTTACCTTAGAATACTGAACATTCCATCCTCTGCTTATAAGCAGAACCAATAGATTAATATAGGGTTTGACAAAAAGAAGATGGTCTCCCTGACTTTCTGTTTGGCCGAGAATTCCTCCTAATGTGGTGTCATCAGACTGCAGTCATAAAGCTGTAAGTTAACTCAGGATTCTAACCATCAAATCAGGTTTTGAAGCTTGCCCTCGTGGGGGTAGAGGGTTGTCACAAGGAAACATGGAAGGTAAATGATTTAGTACTTCTTTCCTTTCCCTGTTTTACTGGACAACTATAGGAAACTAAAACTTTGGATGGGAGAGGGAAGGACTGGGAGTCTGGGATGAGCAGATGTAAACTATTATATACAGGATGGATAAACAACCAGGTCCTACTGTATAGCACAGGGAACTCTATTCAATATCTTGGATAAACCATAATGGAAAATAATATGAAGAAGAATATATATCTGTATAGCTGAATCACTTTGCTGTACAGCAGAGATTAACACAGCATTGTAAATCAACTATACTTCAATTAAAAATAATAAAATTAGGGTCTTCCCTGGCTGTCCAGTGGTTAAGACACTGCGCTCCCAATGCAGGGGGCACAGGTTTGATCCCTGGTCAGAGAACTAAGATTCCACATGCCGCGCGATGTGGCCAAAATAATAACAATAGTAAATAAATAAATAAATAAATAAAAAGTAAAAAAAAAAAAAATAAAAATTTTAAAATAAATAAGTAAACATAAAACTTTAAAAGAAATAAATAAAACTGTGGGGTAATTTTTAATTTTTATGAGAAATAGTCTAAGATTTTTGAGGGAAAAGTCAGATTATCCATTGCCAAGAATCTGAATTTTACATGTTCTGTAAAGCTAGAGAATGTTCAATAGGCTCCCATCTCCACCTAGTGGCCAACAGTGGGATTTAGCCTTGGAACAAGAAATCAAGGGATTTGTGAACAATTTGTTGGAATACTCCAACATTTTTTAAAAATATAAATACATCTTTAAATTTTTTTATTTATTTGGCTGCCTTGGGTCTTCGTTGCTGCGCGCAGGTTTTCTCTAGTTGCAGTGAGCAGGGGCTACTCTTCTTTGTGGTGGCTTCTCTTGTTGCAGAGCACCGGCTCTAGGCGAGCGGCTTCAGTAGTTGTGGCTTGCAGGCTCTAGAGCGGAGGCTCCGTAGTTGTGGCGCACGGGCTTAGTTGCTCCACGGCACGTGGGATCTTCCCGGACCAGGGCTCGAACCCGTGTCCGCGGCATTGGCAGGCGGATTCTTAACCACTGCGCCACCAGGGAAGTCCCACTCCAACATTCTTTACAAAAACGTTAGAGATAAAGGTTACACATATAAAAGTCAGGGTAGGGACTTCCTTGGTGGCGCAGTGGTTAAGAATCCGCCTGCCAATGCCGCGGACACGGGTTCGAGCCCTGGTCCGGGAAGATCCCACGTGCCGTGGAGCAACTAAGCCCGTACGCCACAACTACTGAAGCCCACCTGCCCTAGTGCCCGTGCTCTGCAACAAGAGAAGCCACCGCAATGAGAAGCCCGCGCACCGCAGCAAAGAGTAGACCCTGCTTGCCGCAACGAAGACCCAACGCAGCCAAAAGTTAAAAAAAGAAAAAAAGTCGGGATAAACATGGCCAAATGTAGAGGCTTTGGCAGCACCAGCACTTCTGCAGTTTGGCTGTGCCTCGGACAGCAGCCATGAAAATATACTAATCATTGCTCTGTTGCAATATTTATATTTTTGTTAAGTAATTGAATATAAAGAAATATAACAACAGAAGGCAACCCTTCAAAATTAACTTTAGAAAGAAGAAGGTCTACAGAGGTAGAGTCATAGTATCTATAAAGTGAGTGTGCTCATCAGAGAACATCTAGAGCAGCCCTGCCCCATAGAACTTTCTGCTTTGATGGAAATGTTTATATCTGAGCTGCCCAATAGAGCAGCCACTAGCCACATGTACTCTTGAGCACTGAAAATGCCATTGGCTGGTGCAACCAATAGGCTGAAATTTTCATTTAATTCTAAACTAGTTAAATTTAAATTATAGCCATATGTGACTAGTGGCTACCATATTGGACAGGCAGAGTAGAGTTTACAATCTTTCTCTTAAAAAAATGTAGGCCCTCTCTTAGTAGCCTTTACTGGAGGCTGTAGGATAAGCTGCTAGAAAACTGAAAAATGAGAAAGAATTTGAGGGACTTCCCTGGTGGTCCAGTGGCTAAGACTCCGCACTCCCAATGCAGCAGGCCCCGGTTCGATCCCTGGTCCAGGAACTAGACCCCACATGCATGCTGCAACTAAGAGTTTGCATGCTGCAACTAAAGATTCTGCACGCCGCAGCTAAAGATCCCACATGTGTCAACGAAGATCCCACGTGCCGCAACTAAGACCTGGTGCAGCCAAAATAAATAATAAATAAATAAATTTTTTTTTAAAAAAAAAGAATTTGAGAAGCCAGGGAAGGTAGAGATAAAGAGTCTTCTCTGGTCATGGATCATTAGATTTGGGGATAGCAAAATCTCAAAAACGTAAGAGGTCCACTAGCAACTTAATACATTTACAAAAGAGATTAAAGAAGCATCAAAAACCGTCCAATTCTAGCAGATACCGAAGCTACAGCCATAGAAAGAATCTTGGCAAACCCTCAACTCATGCAGTTGAAAAGTGCTGGGAACGAAGCCAAAGGGAATCTCCAAGACAAAGAGCTTACAAATTTTAAGAACATGTTTTCTCAGTACATACAGGAAAGGAAGCACTTCAACACACCTCCTCTGATTCACCTTCTGAGTTTAAAGAGCTTTGCCCTGAAGATCAAGCCAGATCCTCTCCTAGGACAGCACAAATAACTTCAATTTCCTTCCCTCCAGATCTGTTACAGTAGTAGATCTGTCTGGAAACACTACACTCTATTAAAACTTTGGACAAAGGACAATATTGCAGAATTCTAGGAACTTTGGGATACAGGATCAACAGGAACTTTTAATTAGGAAACCTAATATAATAAGAGGGCTATTTTGACTGTTGGGGCATGTGGAGGAGAAAGTATCTAAAGGAATAAGTTGTGATAACATTAAATGAGGTTACAGAGAAACAAAAAAGTTCCTATGGTGATTTCACCTGCCCTTGGGTATGTTGAATTTACTACTGCAATTCCGGGAAATAGAAAAGCTCCCATTTTGAACCTCTGGAATTTCACATCCCCACCAAAAAATGTAAATATGAAACAGTGCCAAGTCTCTAACAGAGTATGTAAAAAAACAATTATGATAAAATAGTTGGAGAAACTTGAGATAATCCATCCCACCAACAGAACTCTTTAACATCTCATTTTGGCCAGTCCACAGGTAGGTGAATCTCAGAAGTTAATTGTGAATTATAGCAATATTAAGAATAATAGTTGGGGACTTCCCTGGTGGCACAGTGGTTAAGAATCCACCTGCCAATGCAGGGGACATGGGTTCGAGCCCTGGTCCGGGAAGATCCCACATGCCGCGGAGCAACTAAGCTGGTGCGCCACAACTACTGAGCCTGCGCTCTAGAGCCCGCGAACCGCAACTACTGAAGCCACGCACCTAGAGCCCGTGACCCACAACAAGAGAAGCCACCGCAATGAGAAGCCTGCGCACCTCAACAAAGAGTAGCCCCCGCTCACCACAACTAGAGAAAGCCCGCGCGCAGCAACAAAGACAATGCAACCAAATAAATAAATAAAAATTAAAAATACCTATATAAAAAATAATAGCTAATTCTTTTTTTTAATTTTTATTGAAGTATAGCTGATTTACAATGTTGTGTTAGTTTCAGGTGTACAGCAAAGTGAATCAGTTATGCATATACATATATCCACTCTTTTTTTTTAGATTCTTTTCCCATACAGGCCATTACAGAGTACTGAGTAGAGTTCCCTGTGCTGTTCAGCAGGTTCTTATTAGTTATCTATTTTATTTAGAGTAGTGTGTATATGTCAATCCCAATCTCCCTATTTATCCCTCCCCCCAAATAGCTAATTCTAAATATTACTCAGTGATAAAAAAAAGAATGAAATATTGGACAATAAGGTCCTACTTTATAGCACAGGGAAATATATTCAATGTCCTGGGACAAACCATAATGGAAAATAATATTAAGAAAATAATGTGTAGGGCTTCCTTGGTGGCACAGTTGTTAAGAATCCGTTTGCCAATTCAGGGGAAATGGGTTCAAGCCCTGGTCCGGGAAGATCCCACATGCCACAGAGCAACTAAGCCCGTGCGTCACAACTACTGAGCCCGTGTGCCACAACTACTGAAGCCTCCACGCCTAGAGCCTGTGCTCCGCAACAAGAGAAGCCACCGCAATGAGAAGCCCGCACGACGCAACAAAGAGTAGCCCCCACTCGCCGCAACTAGAGAAAGACTGCGCGCAGCAACAAAGACCCACAGAGCCAAAAGTAAAAAATAAAATAAAAAGTAAAATGTTAAAAATAATAATAATAATGTGTATATATATGTATAACTGAGTCACTTTGCTGTACAGCAGAAATTAACACAACACTAAATCAACTATACTTCAATTTTTTAAAAGTTTAAAAAGTAAAACAAAATTTTTTTTAATTAAAAAATAAAAAAGAATGCCATTTGTAGCAACCTGGATGGACCTAGAGAATATTATACCTAGTGAAGTCAGAGAAAGACAAATATTATATGATATCACTTATGTACGGAATCTAAAAACTAATACAAATGAATCTATATGCAAAACACACTCACAGACATAGAAAACAAATTTATGCTTACCAAAGGGAAGAGGGAGGGAGAGAAAAATTAGGAGTAGGGAATTAACAGATACAAACTACTATACCTAAAATAGATAAGCAACAAGGGTTTACTGTATAGCACATGGAATTATACTCAATATCTTATAATAACCTAGAGTGGAATTTAATCTGAAAAAAATACATAACTGAATCACTTTACTGTACACCTGAAACAAACACAATGTTGTAAATCAACTATCAATAAATTTTTTTTTTTTTTTTGTGGTACGCGGGCCTCTCACCGTTGTGGCCTCTCCCGTTGCGGAGCACAGGCTCCGAACGCGCAGGCCCAGCGGCCACGGCTCACGGGCCCAGCCGCTCCGCGGCATGTGGGATCCTCCCGGACTGGGGCACGAACCCGTGTCCCCTGCATCGGCAGGCGGACTCTCAACCACTGCGCCACCAGGGAAGCCCTCAATAAATTTTTTTAAAGGAATAATAGCTAATTCTTTTTTTTAATAGCTAATTCTTTTATTTTTTTTAATAGCTAATTCTTAAATCGTGCTTACTAGATGCCAGGGATTGTTCTAAGTACTTTTTATATATTTCATTCATCTAATTTTTTAAAAATAGGGCTTCCCTGGTCGTGCAGTGGTTAAGAATCCGCCTGCCAATGCAGGCGACACGGGTTCGAGCCCTGGTCCGGGAAGATCCCACATGCTGTGGAGCAACTAAGCCCGTGAGCCACAACTACTGAGCCCACGTGCCACAACTACTGAAGCCCGCGCGCCTAGAGCCCGTGCTCCGCAACAAGAGAAGCCCCCGCAGTAAGAAGCCCGCGGACTGCAACGAAGAGTAGCCCCAGCTCACCATAACTAGAGAAAGCCCACGCACAGCAACAAGGATCCAATGCAGCCAAAAATAAAATAAAATAAATTTTTTTAAAAAGAGTAAATAGGGCTTCCTTGGTGGCGCAGTGGTTGCGCGGCGAACCGGGTTCGCGCCCCGGTCTGGGAGGATCCCACGTGCCGCGGAGCGGCTGGGCCCGTGAGCCATGGCCGCTGGGCCTGCGCGTCCGGAGCCTGTGCTCCGCAACGGGAGAGGCCGCAGCAGAGGGAGGCCCGCATACCACAAAAAAATAAATAAATAAATAAATAAATAATAAAAAGAGTAAATAAATAAAAATAAACAAAATGTGGTTAGCACTGTACCTGATATTATTTCCTTAGTAAAAGATCTTTCTAAGTCAATCCTTGATTAGCGTGTATGCATTCATCTGGCTGATATATTCTTCTCAATATCAATAAACTATGTCCATCACCAGTTTGCTTTCCCTTGGCTGCCCCAACAAGTCTCATTTATTATATGACCTCAGTAGATTTTTTCACCCTGGGGCACAATCCAATAAAGCAGAAGTTAAAGAGATGACCTAAACCCAATGCACGTATTAAAATTGTTCATTACCCTTATGACACATTAACCAGGAGTGAACTGAAAACAATTATACCTGTGAGGAACGTTACGGGGGTGGTAGAAATAGCCTTTATCTTGAGAGTGGTGGTGATTACATAATGAATATGCTTGTTAAAACTCATAGGACAGTACAGGTAAGGAGGATGAATTTCATTGTATGTAAAATATATCTCAGTAAACCTGACTTTTTAAAAAGCAACTGCACCCCAAAACTATGTCTTCCCTTATTGATTTTTTGATTAAAAGGAATGAACCATAAAATAATAAAATTTTCAGTAAATTGGGGGAGAAAAATTCTGCCTAGGATCAGGGAAAAGCCCTCGCCCTTGAAACACCCTACCCCAAAAAAGAAGACCAGAAATTAATTGGCATGTGTGAATTCTGAAATCTGCATCTCCCACATCTGTATTAAACTTGGATCTCTTTATCATATTACTAAAAATGGATCCAAATCATATGGATCTTTAAACAGCAAGATACCTTAGGGCTGTGCTGTCTGATTTGGTAGCCACTAGCTACATGTGGCTATTTAGATTAATTAAAATTTAATAAAATTAAAAATACAATTCTTGTGGGACTGCCCTGGCGGTCCAGTGGTTAAGACTCTGCTCTCCCAATGCAGGGGACACGGGTTCGGTCCCTGGTTGGGGAACTAAGATACCGCATGCCGTGTGGCCAAAAAACAAACAAAAAAATAAAATAAAATTCTTTAGGTGCACTAACCACTTTTCAAGTGCTTGATAGCCACAGGCGGCTACTGGCTGCCATATTGGATTGCACAGATGCAGAATATTTCCTTCATCACAGAAAGTTCTAGTGGACAGCACTGCTCTAGAGGGCAAATAGATATATAGACCACTGGAGTTTAAGGGCTGGAGTATTGAATACGTATCTGTATGGCATGGGTCTCTGAAAATTCAACTGGCTGACATTTCTAATTAAAATCATCTGGAGATGATACACATTCTAACTATTCTACTGATACTACAACAAGGCCAATTACCTTCTCACTCAGAGGCAAGCACACCAATAGAGATAACTCATGGTGAAGTCAGGGAGGAAAGTGTGACAACAAGAACAAGCTCTAGGTGCCTGTAACAGCCTGCAGAAACTTCAAGAAATCCCTAGAGGGAAGTTTGCCAGCAAAACAGAATACATAGCCTATTTGTTTTTAAATTTCTGCTTAATACTTTGCCTAGTGCTCGGGGGTAGATAATATTGGAGACCCCTCCCCTCAGGGCAAATATGTTCTTAAACAATTGATTTTTATGGAAATTGTGGGACTGCTTTATTGGTGAAAGCAGCCACTGGAGAAACCCCCCTTTCTGCATCTAAAGAAATTATTTAGAGACATGGCAGGCAGAGAATTGTTCCCCAATATCCATAATTCCACAGTTCCTAATAGAACTTTCTGTTTTATTTGGGCACATGGACTTCCAGAATAAGTCCTGGTTTCCCATCCTTCTTTCCAGTTATGTGTGGCCACACGTAACTTTTGTCCAATGCTCTGTAAGGAGAACTGCTGTGTGCAACTTCTAGAAGGTGGCCCTTATAAAGAGGGTGATGGGTCCTTCTTTCCCCTTCCTCTTTCCTGCTGATTTGAATGCAAACCTGAAAGCTGGAACTCAAGCAGTCATATTGGACCTGAGAAGGAAGAGCCATGTTGAGGCTGGTGGAACAAGAAGATGGAAAATAGTCTGAATCTCTGACACTGTTAAACACCATACCAGCCCTGGAGCTCAACGTGAGAGAGAACTAAAAGTCTATCTTGGTTAAACCACGATTGTTCTCAGGGTATCTGTATCTCACAGCTCATCCTAATCTGAACCAATATATACAGCATCTCTTGTTCGCAGCCAAGCTATAATAAGAGTAGATTCATGGAAATGTAAAATGGAGCTCTCAATGTACATATCACCCTCAAGCATCAGATACAGTAAAATGATGGAATGGTTTCCTTCAGTCCCAGTGCAGGACTGTCACTAATAGCTCTCTCAAAGCTGCTTATCTTCTTGGTAATCACACCTTACATTGTGCCTTGTCCAACATGGCACCCTCCACGGTGCTTGTCAGTAAAGAGCCCCGAAACTGTGACTGACAGGATGGGGAAGGAATCCCAGATGCTTTTGTGTGGGCCCATGGGCATCTGTTGAGCTTGGTGCCAAAGCAAAGGATTTCAGAAAGGAGCTGGTATAGATTTACTTGTGGAAATAAATCAATAAGACAATACAGTGGCTGATATACTTTCCAATATCCATGTTGCATCCCGAGCTGCCAGGTAGGAGACTTAGTATCTTCAAAGCTTTTGCAATAGCCATAAAATCACTCTTTAAAGACACAACAAAGTGAAATTGGGCTTTTCTACCGCTAAGTGGTGTCAGGTATGTCTAATGAATGAATGTCAGTGAATGTCATGTGTGATAGTGACATAAACAGAACCACAACAGCTATAACCAAAACATGTGCATGTACTTTAGGCAAAGAAAATGTGTAAGAATTCGCACAGTGGTGCCATATTTCACTGACTTGATGACCAAGGGAAGACATAGATATGTAGGCCATGGCCCTCTGGGATATGTAGTGCCCCCAAGTACAGTTACCTAAGTTGTCCAAATTTTACAAGTTGTATTTTGACCATAAGTCACAGACGCCACAAATATCAGCTCAAGGCTAAGAAGCAGCTCCAAGATGTGACAGGCTAGAGGACCCAACCCCCCAGCCTTCGCGCTCTAATCTCATTATCCTCCCCACTCCTAGTCCTCCCCTCCTAAGCCTCCCAACCTGTTGTTGGCTGTGTATGTGTCTAGGACCTTCACACCCTCCTCCAACCTGGGGGGCCCAAAGTCACTCCCCCAAGCCTCTATTTCCCTCTCCTTTATCTCCCTTATCTCCTCCCCATCCCATCTAGAAGCCTCCACTGTCCACAAGCCACTGGAGCCCCTGCCAGCACCCACATGTCCAGATTCCAGGATGCTTGCACTACCCACGCCCAGTCACTCCCCAAAACTTCCACCTCTGGGTGCTTCCCCTCATCTTTCCTTAGAGCCAGGCCCCAGCTTGCTGGAGGAGGGGGCAGGAGATGTCCCACTGCAAGGAGAGGGCTGTGGTCCTGGCGTCCTCGACTGCAGCTTGGCACAGAATTGCTCATAAAACCGTTACATGGGGTTGCTTGGCATACTAGTTAAATAGGCTTTTGTGGATGGGCCTGGGGACCTAACCGCCGTGTATAAATGTTAGTTGAGTAAATGCATGGCTTTGTATCCACGGAGAGAAGCTCTCTGAGCTCAGAGCTTCTGACCAAAAGTGACCTTTGAGAACACTCCCCTCTGCGCTCCAAGGGTGACCTCTGTGGGTTTGGCTCCAACTGCAAAGAGAGCTCCGGAGAAACCTCAGCTCTGGCCCGGTTTGTCTGGGAGTGGGTGCGGGCGAGTGGGTGTGAGGAGCATCTATTTAGGTCTGATCTTCTGTTCAGCTGAGGCCTGGGATTGGCGGGGGAGAAGGGTCCCTGAAGCCATTGAGACGGAGGGGAGGGCGTGGCTGATCCCAGAAACCACGTCCATCGCCTGATTCCATATAGACGAGGGCCAGGGGCTTCTGCTCCATTCGGCCTCCTCCTGGGTTGGGGGAGTGGGAATGAGGGTTCAGTTGGTGATGCAGGAGGGGCGGCGGTTTAGGTATGTCTTAGGGCGCGGAATCACTGCGCTTGCGCTTTAGCCGGGCGAGGTCTCCGCGCCGCCACCAGGGGGCCGCAGAGGCAGAGAGATGCGCGGAGCCCGAAGAGCAGGCGCGCGGAAGGGGGTTTTCACCTGCGCTCGGTTTTCCTGCCCACCCGCCGCCGATGCGAGGCCGGACTTCTAGATGCCCATAGGAGAGCTCCCCAGGATCGATACTGAGTTAGCTCCAACACTTCAGGGTTTCAAAGACTGGGGCTTTGTCCTTGCCGTCGGGGATCCGCCGGGAGGAAGAAGTACGGGGACGAGGGGCGGGGGCGCTGCCTACTGGGACTCGGGGTCTGGGGTGCAAAGCAGCCCCTCCCCGACCTGCACCGGGGGTTTGCGGAAGAGAAGCAGGGACACACATACGTGCACACGCTCGTACACCGTCCCCCTCCCGCACCAGCAGCCCGAGGAAAGGGGAGTCGTAATCAGGAGGCCCTGAAAGAAGTCTTCATCTCCTGCCAGGACGGGCGGGAGGCAGGATGTGCTGTGTGAGGATGGGAAGCCCAGGAGCTGCCAAGAATGCCCGGCTGTGCAGCCAGCCCTGAACAGAGGAGACATCTGACCCAGAGGGCTCGGAGCTGCTGAATAAACCCCGAGAGGGGCCGCCGGCGGGCGGCACGGAGTCGGAGGAGACACTGGGCGAGGATTATGCATCCTGACACGGCACAAAGCCTGGAGTAATGTAGACGCTAATACACACAAGCATGAGGGGCCCTAGCCGCAGCCCTGGCTTTTTATGGCAGGACATGCAAGCCTGTACCAAAGGGACTGGGGCGGTAAACGCTGTCGTGAAAGTGAGCCTCGGTCTCATTTGCAAACAGTCCAGACTAGACATCTAAGGCTCCTTCCAGCCCTGAGGTCCCTAAAGCTGGGGGGCGATGGGGTGTTTGAGGCGAAACCAGGGAGGGCAGGCACACCCTCACACCGAACCAATCCAGCGCCAGCGTCAGGCAGAACCCTGGACCCCCACCTGCTGTCACTGGGGGATCTGTTTGGGATTCTGAACTCGTATGCCAGGCTTTATGAACTCTCTCTGCACCCTAACACCCCAGCTGGACAGGCCCTCCAGGAAATAGGGATTAAGCCATTCATTTCTGGTAACAGCTCAGCCGGGAAGAAGGGGCGCCAGTTGGATGAGAGTGGGGGTGGGGATTGAAATAACAACACAGGCACCACACACATGCACCCCAGCAGGAGACAATCACATTTTTTAACCATCATCAGTCAGAATGGGCGCAGGTCATAGTGCTAGACAAGGCCCTGGGAGTCCCATCCAGATGCCACACATTAACCCTTTAATTGCAGGATCAGAGAAGGTGAGGGGGCACCCAGGGGAGGGATGGGGGCGGCCAGGATGGCAATGGTGTACTGGCGGGGCTCAGGGCCATGGCGATTTCCCAGCTAACGTGGAAGAATTTCAATAGTTCAACAGTCTGCTGACCGCAGGCCCTGCACACACCCCTCACTATTCCATTTCTCCCCTGAGGGACTGGCCTGGTCCCCAAGTAGCAGGCATTCCTGCGAGCCCCAGACCAAGTGAAAGACAGCAGGCGTGCGGGCCACGGAGCCAAACACCCGGTAGGCAGAGGTGAGCGAGCCCCACCCTGGGCAGAGAGAGGCAGAGCCCTGAGACAAAGGAGACCATGTATTACAACGTTCACAGTGGGTGCTGCAGGTGGGGTGTGAAGGAGGCGGGATTCGGCCCCCAACCCCCCCACAGTCTCTGAGGAGAGCCCTGAGGCAAAGATGAGGGTGCCAGGCTCACCCCTGGAGAGCCCTGTCTCCAAAGTCCGCTGATTTTTGTTGGCATTTCTCTCTTTATCTTTTTTGTCATTTTGTTTTCCACTCTTTAAATAATTAATATAATTACTTTTAAATACAAAATACACAGTGTCCTTTCTCTTCCACGTGTTTGGGGTGGTTGGGAGGTAAATTTTAAATAAGGGTCTCAGCTGTCGAACAGGGCACAGGCTCCAAGTGGGAGGGCTGCGAGCCCCAGGTGCACCCCTCCCCTGCACTGCCCCTGACTGGGGGCTCTTGGTGCCCTGGCCCAAGGCCCCCTAGATGGCGAGGAGCCCTTCCGCGAGGTGGCACAGAGCCGATGCTGTGGGATTCCAGGTGGGCCTGGTGTCGACGGACAGGGTCAGACAGAGGAGAAGGTCTTAGCCCATGAAACAGACAGGCCCCAGCAGCACCCCTCCCCGCCTCGGGGGGACCCCCAGGTCTGAGAAGGAGGCGTCCAGCACAGGCAGCTGCTCCAGTACAGGTGTTCGAACTTCCAGCACCGTCCGGCCTTGCTGGGTCTTGAGGGGGAGATACCAGAGTGAGAGGATCACTCCTCTCATGGGGAGGCACACAGGGCCCGCGGACACCCCAACCTCAGGCCCAGGCTCTCCGCGCCTTCAAGTGCCCTGAGATGCTGTTCCTCTCATCCATGTCCCATGTTCAGACTTCGCTAAATTTTCTTCCTAAAGTGTCTTCCAGAGAGTCAGGATTGGGAAAGCTGGGAAGGTTGTACGTGTGTATGTGCATGCAGTCTTGAGGCAGCTTTGGGTTTGCCTTTGAGATTATTTGTCTGTAGTGGTTGTGTGAGCCTGTGTGACTCCACGGGGACGTGTGTACATGTGTTTGTGGGTGTAAGTGTGTGATGACAGCCAACACGATTCCACGTGTGTGTTCCTGTGTGACCCTCTCCAGGCGACTCTGGGGATGTATATATGGATTGGGGCTGTCCGTGTGCCCCTCCATGGGGAGGGGGCATTGTTTATACCCCGTGTGTGCAGAGGGCAACCTGTGTAAATGTGCTTACAAGCCTGCATGACTCACTCTGGGTGACACTGCCATGTGCACACAGGTGACACCCACCTTCCATCCTTCCATCCTTCCTGCCCTTCCTGACACCAGGAAGCTGGCCTCCTCCTGCTCTCCCCGAGCGCCCCTGCCCAAAGGGTCTTCCCACTGCCTCCTCCAGCCTGAGTCTGGGACCCACCACCACCCAGCTCTCCCTGGTTCCCACCTGACAGCCGTCTCTGAATTCCTTGACGTAGGGGCTGGTCTCCGGGCTCAGCTCATCCTCATTGGCCCCTCGGAGCTTCAGGAGGCCATCCCGGGTCTCCCCAGAGCAGGGGTAAGAGATGTTCTGGTGGGCTGAGATGCTGAGCAGCCGCAGGAAGGTGAGCTGGACCACACCGACTGGGGAGCCTTCGGAGTCCACGTAAGAGAACTGACAGGAGAGAGGGCTGCAGTCAAGGACGGACACGGGCCTGCAGGGCAGCTACAGAAGCAGGGCGGCTGAGCCAGGGCCATGGGTGGTGAATGGGTGGGAGGAAAGGGCTGGGGGAGAAATAAGGGGCCGGGGTGGGAACCAGGGGATAAATAAAAGGCAGACTTTTGTCTTAGGTTGTCAAGGGAAGGAGATGAAGTGAGCATCAGAAGACTGGTGAGAAGGAACTGAATAAGAGAAGAGTCAGCAGGCTCTGCAGGGTCAAGGGTCAGGAGACTTGTCACACAAACCCAGAAACCACTAGGCCCAGAGGGGGGGCTCCCCTGCGGTGCAAGGGACAGGGCAGTCAGAGGCCAGATCTCACCTGCGTGACATCATCCCTGGGCGTCACACAGGTTTCCCCTCCTGCCGTAAAGTTGCAGAAAACCCGGAAGGCATCCCGAGCGCAGCCCTGGTTGGGGTCGACCCAGTACTCTCCTGTGGAGTGGGGGGGAGGGTCAGGGCCCCCCGAGGTCTTGGACCCAAGATGCTCTTTGCCCCACTTCCCTCCCACTGCTCCAACCAGCCGCCCCCACGTGCCCTCCGACACCCAGTCCTCCGTTCCCCCGCCAGACCCCCAGAACACAGCTCTGGTTTCCCTCATCACCTTATGCCCCTGACGTCTCTGCCGCCCCTCCCCCCAGCAGCACCCCCAGGCTCGCAAATGGAGGCGGTAGGAGCACTGACACCCTCACACTGGTCCAACATGTGGCTGTAGGCTGGCACACGTGTCTGTGTGTGTAAATGCCAGCATGTGTGTCCACGGGTCTATGTTTGTCTATTCCCGTAGACCCCGAGCAGATAAAGAGCTGATGAGCCTGGTAGGACCACGTCAGTTGCTAAATACTGAAATACCTCTGACCCAGTTGGTAAAGAGCTGCTGCCCCAAGCCCCTCCACCCGCACCCCCAAGCCTCCCCCGACATCCATCCTGCTTGTTCATGTCCACGCGGTTGTTCACAGGTCGTGGCCCCGGCACTGACCGTCGGGCAGCTCTGGGTGGCAGAGCTTCAGGTCCTGGCAAGTGCGAGCGGGGCTGTCCTGGGTCCCCGTCGGCCGCCTCATCTGCTCAATCTCCTCCCGTAGGGAGTCCAGGGAGCCAAAGATCTCCTCCAGCCCCCCAGGACTGCCCGGGGCCCCCCCAGTTGGCACGGCCTCATCTTCCTGCATCAGCTGGCTCCCATCCACTGAGCGCCGAGTCTTCTTGGGCATCTGGATGGGCAGGGGCTGGATCACCTCACCGGGGGGCCCCTGGTGGAGGGAAGGGCGGAGAGGGCAAGACACAGGTCAGGGTGAGGGCGATGCGGAGAAACACCCAGACAGAGGGGGACCGTCAGAAGAGCAGGACCTGACACTGACTCACCGGGTGTCCCGGAGGGCCCTGGATGCCCTTCTCTCCCTTAGGTCCGGCGGGGCCCTGCCAAGGGAGTCAATGAGGTCATGCAGGGGTCAAGAGGTCAAGAATGCGATCAAGGTCACAGAAGGGTCAAATCAGTCTGGTCTGGGAAGGAGGGGCTCCACTGGCAGGGAGTATGTTTGTCTTGAAGAGACACTGTCAAGTCCACCTATGGAGGGCTGGGGGGAGGGAAGGTCAGAGCTGGCTGGGGGTCACTCACTGTGGCTCCTTTGGCTCCTTTGGGGCCAGAAGGTCCCTGTGAAACGAGGAACAAGACAGAGATGGTCACCACAGGGGAAGATCAGAACAAGGAGAATTGGAGAGGCAAGGTCATGAGTTCACAGGACCCTGGAGCCATCACAAGAGGGGCAGGCATGGGGGACATGGGGACATTCGGGAGGCCCTGGAAGGACAGGAGTGGAAACACTGAAGGTGTAGGAACATATGGGGGACACGGGGGCCTATGAGTGTTATGCTGGCGTTGTCATGGAAGCCAGTGGGGGATTATGGAGGGGGGCAGTGGGGTTTAGAGGACTGAGTTGAGGAACAGATGGGGTACTCACAGGGAGGCCGGGGGGCCCTCCAGGACCAATAGGGCCAGATGCTCCTGGGATGCCCTAGGAAAGGGAGGGGCCTGGTTCAACTGGGTCCTCCTCCCCTCCTCCTCCCTCACCCCACAGCTGAGTCTCCACCCCCCTGCCACACCCCCATGAATCCCCGCCCTCACCCTGCCCTCAGACCTCCCAGGACCACGCCCTCTACTCACCGTCTCCCCCTTTGGCCCTGTGGATCCCTGAGGACCAGGAAGCCCTCGATCACCCTTCTCTCCCTGCTCCCCCGGGGGGCCAATCAGTCCAATGAGACCTGGGTGACCCTGGAAAAGGGGCCAGGGGGTCAGGGGGATGCAGAGAGGAGACACATGGATGGAGAGAAGGAGAACCACAGGGGTCAGAGCCCAGAAGACAAGAGGGACTTGGGCCGGGTCTGAGGAAAGAGCCGGGGCTGCCACGGCCCTGACTGAGGAAGGGCTCCCCAAGAGCACGAGGCCCCCCGGAGGTTTCAGGGGTGAGGCTGAGACACCTGGCAATGTGCGGTCACTCACCTTCTCTCCCTTGGCCCCAGCATCGCCCCGGAGGCCAGGAAGCCCTGGGGGTCCCTGTGGGGAGACAGGAAGTCACTCTCTCCTGGGGGAGGTGGGGCCACACTCTTCCCCCACCACTTCCCACTTCCTCCAAGGCTGGATACCCACTTCCCCAGGGCACCCCCACCCCCACCCTATCCACAGTCACTCACCACAGGGCCTGGAGGCCCAGCCTGGCCTGTGGCCCCGGGACGGCCTTGCTGACCCTGCAGATTTGAGGGGACCATGAGGATCAGGAAGAGTGTCCACACACCATGCGCCTCCACCTCCCCAGCCAAGCCTCTCTGCTCCGTGACTCACCACTGAGCCCGGGAGCCCCCGCAGACCATCAGGACCAGGTTTTCCTGCTGGGCCTGCAGGACCCACAGGGCCTGTCTTTCCCGGGGCGCCCACAGCACCAGGATCCCCCTGAAACACACCCAAAAAAGTGTCCCGAAGGGCAGAGGAGGGGGTGTGGCTGGGGGCAGGGGGTCCAAGGTGGACGGGGGTGAGGCAGGGAGGAGGGGTCAAACCCCAGGGACCCCTGGGGCAGGGACAAGTATAGGAAACCCTGTCCCCACAGGGGGCTCGGTGTGGAGATGGTGGATGTGGGGGAGGCATTTGGAGGCTGCAGTGTGAGGACCAAAGGGGTGGGAAGATGGAAGGGATGTTCCAGCATCCAGGGCGGCCTCTCCCTCACCTTGGCTCCCTTCTCTCCTTGTCGCCCCTCAGGACCAGGCGCACCAGCAGGTCCCTGCAGGTGGAGGCGGCAGTGAATAGCCAGGCTCACCTCCCTCCGCCTCGCTGTCCTCCTGGTGCACACACGCACGTGTACACACACACACGTGTACACACACACACGCGTGTACACACACATACCTGCGCATGCACAGGCACAATCGCAGAGGCCGACTCATGGATAGGAGAGCCGGTACAGCTGTATCAGCTGTTAAAATACTGAGTAGTTCTGTGCATTTGGTGAAGAGCCTCTTGCCCACACACCACCAGCAAAAAGAGGGTTAATCCCTGACCCAGCAGGGACCTCCCCAGGAAAGCCAGCCCCTTCCCTCCGTGTCCATTCTGATTGGTTGGTACACAACACCACCCCTGGCAAGAACAGACAGAATATACAGGAACAAATATACACAGCACCCTTACAAACACACATGGTCACACACATACACACTTCACCCAAGGACAACGGGCACACCAGGCATCTCCCTCCACATCCCACCTGCCATTGCCCCAACTGCCATCCAGCCTGCCCCGCAAGGTCCCAGGTGACGACCTCACTTACCCGCTTTCCAAGTGGTCCAGGAGGTCCATTCTCTCCAGTGGGACCAGGGGATCCCTATGGAGGGAGGAAGAGTGGTGGGTGAGGGATCCCTCAGGCACAGGGCATAGTAGAGCGGAAACAGGGCTGAGGGCCTGAGCTCAGTGGTGGCGTAGGGGTCACCGGGCACTCACAGGCTGCCCTGGCTCTCCATCTTCTCCGCGGTCACCCTTAGCACCATCCTGGCCCTGCAGGGATGAAGCAAGGTCACGGGGGGGGCCCTGACCTGGTTGGCATCACCCCCCAAACTGCCAATCCTCCCATCCCTCCACCTGCCCTACCACAACCCCGGTTCCCACGCCCATGCCCATCGGCCACACAGAGCCCCTCCAGAGCAGACCACCTCTTCGCCCCTCCCCTCCCCAGGTAAGACTCACCCGAGGACCACCTTCTCCAGGAGGGCCAGGGTCACCAGGAAAGCCAACAGGACCCTGATCCAGAGGGAAACCAAGGGTCAGGGTCACAGCCCCCTAAGCCCACCCAGGGCCAACACAGACGCCCCTGGCCACATGCCACACTCTCCCTCTCTACAGGCAGTGCCCACCTGCACCACTTAGGAAGAGGGCCTCCAGCACCCCCTTTTCCCCACCTCCTGCACTGCCTGCCCTCTAAGGCTTTCAGGTTATTAACTAGGGTTTCTCTCACTTTCTCTCTGGATCCCAGACCCCGTACATCCCTCCCAGGAGACCCCATTCGCAAAGGCTTCCTCCCAGGCATCCCCCACACTCTTGGGCTCCCCAAACCCCAAGATCCTCACACCCACACCCATATCCCCAGATCTCCATTCACAGGGGCCTCCTCGCAGCCCCTCCCCCCAAACTCACAGGGTTCCCTTTGGGGCCATCATCACCGGTGGGGCCCTTAGGCCCTGGTGGTCCCGCCTCTCCTGGCTGCCCCGACTCTCCTTTCTCCCCACGTTCCCCACGTAGACCCTAGAGGATGAGCGGAGGTTACAGATGGTCCCAAAAGGGTCCCAGCGATCAAAGATCCAGCCCCTGCTTCTAAGAAACCTTCAGCCTCCCCCTCGTGCCTCGCTGACATCGGGGTGCACACAGAAAGTCAAGCCCATGGTGGGAGTCCCTGGCCCCTCTTCCCTTCAAGGAAAGGCGGACAGAGCCCACCCGGATCCAGGGACCAGGCCTCACGGAGAATGACCAGGAGCACAGACTCATGGGCTTCGTAGGAGTTCCAGCTCCAGGAGGTCACAGGAAAGGAGGGGGTGGGATTGAGGGGGTGAAGGGGATTGCGGAGCAGGGCCTCAGAACTACCACTCACCTTGACCCCTGGCTCGCCCTGGACTCCCGGAGATCCTGGCTCTCCTGGCTCCCCCTGCAAGGAGATTGAGGTCAAAAGCCTCCACGCGCCCCCCCCAAAAAATCCTGATGTTCCCCCTCACTCTCTTTTGACCCCCCAAAATTGGCAAAAGTCCAACCCTCATCCCCCCAGACCATCTATGTACCCCTTCCCAGTACCTTCTCTCCATGGGGACCCAGGTTCCCAACACCTCCAGGGGGACCTTGTGGACCCTGGAAGAGGAATAGAAATAGGGATCATTGCTTATGGGAGGGGGTGCCATGGGGGGGCGGAGCCTGGAGGAGGGTCTGAGGTCAGAGCAGTGAGACAGTGGGAGACCTTCCCAGGGTCCACCGGCTTCTCTTGGCATCTGAGATGAGACTAGAGTTTACAGTCTGGGGAAAGGGAGGCAGAGGACTGGCCACACTGATCTGGAGGGACAAGGGGCCAAGAGGACTCACGTCGGCTCCATTGGGTCCAGCTGGGCCTCGAGGTCCTGGGGGCCCGGGGGGTCCCTGGAGAAAAGATACACGTGATGGGAAGGGAAGTGAGAGAAAGCGAGCCGTGGGTGCACGTGAGTGGTGGAGGGTTAGGGAGGCAGAGGTCCTGGCTGGGAGGGAGGCAGCCAAGCCAGGGAATGACGTGCAGGGAGCTGGGAGTCAGCGGCAGTGGGCTGCTGGGGTGGGGGCTGGATGAGCAGGGGTGTGCCTAGCGGGTGGGGCTGGAATCAGTCGGGATCACACCCTATCAATGGGGTCCCACTCACCATAGGGCCCACGTCTCCTGTTTCTCCCTTCTCCCCCGAGGGGCCTGGCAAACCCTGCGCAGGTGTACACAGCACAGACCCAGGTGACCAAACCACCTGGAGCACAGCCCTCGGCAGGTGGATCCCCACCCCCCACCCAGATCCCACATACCCCCCATCACCCAGTCCTCTGCCCCCACCTCCCCAGACCTCCTTTATCAGCAGGGGGCTGGGGGGTCTGGGGCGGACATCAGCTCCAGCGTGACCCCACCTCTCAGCCCCTGTCTCCACCCCCCAACTCACCTGTAGACCAATGGGTCCTGGGGGCCCATTGAACCCTCTTGTTCCCTCATCACCTTTGGCTCCAAAGTGTCCCTGGGGACCCCGAGCTCCAGGCTCCCCATCTGCCCCCTGAGGTGGGAGGAGGGCAGGACAAGGACACAAAGATGGTCGTGGGTCAGGTGTGTTCTAGCCACAGGCCCCACACAGAGCCAGGCACCAGGCCTGGAGCCCCCCACTCCCACCACCAGCCCCAAGGGCAGAGGGAAACTGAGGGCAGAATCAAGGCTGCAGACAGGACATCGGTCACTCACCGCGGCTCCAGGCTGCCCCACGGGACCAATGGGTCCAGGGGGTCCAGGAGGGCCCTGGGGGAGAAAGAAGAGTCAGAGATGCCAAGACAAGGGGAGAGACCAGGTGGGAATGAGGTTAAAGGCCAGAGGTGAAAAGTCAAAGGAATGGACACTTACATGTTCCCCCTTGTTCCCTTTAGTGCCCTTCTGTCCGGGGTCTCCCACCTCACCCTGGGGGTAGAAAGCAGGTGGGACGTTAGAGGAAGGAGTGGGTGGGGCGGGGAGAATAAGCAGACAGGGATTGCGGGCCATGCCCAGACCAGCGATCTCATCGGGAAAGAAGACTGAGTCCAGGGTCTGTGGGCTCCCTCACCTTGTCTCCATCCTCTCCTGCCATGCCCGGGGGGCCAGCAGGGCCAGGAAGCCCCACGGGACCCTGCACCCCATCGCGGCCAGTCGGACCGATGGGGCCCTTCTCACCCTGTGAGAAATGAAGGAAGGAGTCATGACCCAGAGATGGCTGTCCCCCTCAAACACCCCTACAGGAAATCCCCCGTAACCCATCAGCTCACAGACCCCTCCCCAGCATCTCCCCAGGGACCCCACACTCACCGGAACACCTTTCTCTCCTGCTGCTCCAGGGGGACCTTGCGGCCCTGGGCGCCCTGGGGGGCCAATGGGTCCCCCAGATCCTGCTGCACCTCGCTCCCCAGGGGAGCCCTGAGACAGGAGATAGAGTCAGACACCCCCAAGGAAGAGACCACAGCCCACCTACACCAGAGGACCACTGACCATGGCTCCCAGGAGAAGAGCCCAACATCAGATGCCTTATGGCTGACCCTGCCCGGTCCCGCAGCCCCACCAAAATCCAGATGCCGCACCGCATCCGTCCTCCCCCCTGCCCCCCAGGGACCCCAGACTTACTGCAGGGCCAGGAGGACCAGCCGGACCTTCATTTCCCTTCAAACCAAGTCCGCCCTATGAACCAGAGGTCAGAGGCAACAGACATGAGACAGGAAGGGGGGACATGGGGTCCAGGAGACATGCGGGGAAGGATGGGGGTGGGGAGACGGGAGTAGGGTGACGCTGAGGGGTGCCGGGAAGCCTGGTGACTTATTACAGGCAGCCAGGTTGGAGTCACACTCACAGCAGTGCCAGGGAGGCCTCTCTCTCCCGGGAAGCCCCTCAGACCAGCGGGGCCATCTTTCCCTGGGGCCCCAGGGGGCCCAGGGTCACCCTAAAAGGAAACAGAGGTGATGAGTCACTTCCACGCTCCCAAATTGGGCAGAGAGATCTCTGTTCCCTCAAATCCCCATTTGCCTGTTCCCTTAGGCACCCCAACCCTAGACCCCCAAGTTCCCCCCTGCCGGGCCCCTTACTGACCTTTGTCCCTTCTTTTCCAGCTGTTCCAGTGAGTCCCTGCTCTCCAGGGGGTCCCGGGGGGCCTGGGTGACCTCGCTCCCCCATGGGCCCGGTTTCTCCTGCGGCTCCCTGGGAAAGAGACAGAGAGACTCCAATCTCAGAGCCTTCACCTCACTCTGTCCACCTTAAAGTTTCCCTTAGAACCCCTTCATGTCTGCCCCAAAGCTCCTGGGAAATTCCCGGAGCTCTCCTAGGCCTCCGCTCTGGTTTTCATTCCCCGGTGTGGAGTAACCATACCACCTGGTGTCCCTGAGGGGACCTTCCTCTTCTCCAAGATGCGAGAAGATGAGAGCTGGTCCAGGAAACAGACTGAAATTTGGAATCCCGGCTCCAAATCCCAGTCCCAGGGGCCCAGCTCAGGCAAAGGAGGGGCAGGGGCCCGTGACTGGGAAAAGGGAGAAGAGAGGCAGATAGACTAACTCCAGGGTCTGGGGTCCTTTCTCTCCAGGGAGCAGGCATACCTGGGGTCCCACCACTCCTGGGGGGCCAGGGGGGCCGGTCTTCCCTTGGAAACCCTAAGAGAGGAAGAGAGGAGAGGGCAGTCAGAACACACAGTCAGGCGTGGACATTGTGGCACGGACCCCAGGCTCCCGGAGGGAGGGCAGGGTCACCACCAAGTCCTTGGCTGTAGTCTGAGCAGCGCCGAGATGCGCTCCACTCAGCCAGGAGAACCTTCCCAGCGGAACTTTGGGACAGGACAGCTCGGGAGTGAGGGTCTGAAGAGGCCGGGGCACCACTTACCACTTCTCCTCTCTGGCCTGGGTGTCCCGGCAGCCCATCCTTCCCAGGGGGGCCCTGGAAGAGGTTCAGATGTCAGGCAAGCTCTAGGCTGGGAAGGGGGATGGGGAAGGATTCACAGTACCAAGGCAGGTCAGAGGTCAGAGGTCAGCTTACTGGAGGTCCTTTGGGGCCAGGAAATCCGTTGGGGCCCTGAGGTCCAGGGAGACCCTAGAGACAAAGGCTGGGTTGAGTCAGGAGAATGGGGAGTGGTGCTGGGCAAGGGGCCTCTCCCTGCGGTGAGAGGGAGCCGGCCCCACTGCGGCTCCCTGGGGAGCGCTGGGGAACAGGGGGCTCAAGCCACACTCACCCTCTCTCCGGGGGGCCCGTGGGGGCCATCACCACCCGATGTTCCCTGTGGGGGAAACAGTCAGAGAGTGAAAGGAGCTGCTTTCTAGCCAACCCTGAGGCCAGAGGAGTTGAGGGCAGCTGGGCTACAGGGCAGAGGGGGGGATGAGCCCTGCCAAGACCACCAACCTTAGCTCCAGACTTCCCAGTGGCGCCTCGGGGTCCCCGCTGACCCCGTGGACCCTAGAGAGAGGACAGGGGAGTTGTCAGAAAAACCCCAAAGCACCTCTTTGGATCTTGAGCCGCACGTCTCTCCCCTGCACTCACCGTGGGGCCACGTTCTCCCCGAGGCCCTGATTTTCCTGACAGGCCCTGGTGGGAACGAAGCAGAGACAACACATCACCCAGGGTGTGAGGCCCCTGCTCCCAGAGCTGCCCCTCCCCGCCCCCCACCCTTCCCCAGCTTACACGGGCTCCCTTCTCTCCACTGGTTCCAGGAAAACCAGGAAATCCCAGAGACCCCTGGTGAGGATGGAGAAGGGGAAAAATTGACACGTCACAAAAAGGGAGGACCAAGGAAGGGCCAAGGGGGGTCAGGAGAGGTGGTGGAGGCAGCAGGGTGGGAGACCCGGGCTCTGCCAATCACTAGTGCTTCTGGCCTCTGTTCCCTCATCTGTAGAATGGGGGTGGGCTAAATTCTCTCTAGGGTCCCCCGCTGCTCTGTCAGCCTGTGCTTCCTGTAATTAGGGGTCAGGGAAGGGAAAAGGAGGAGGGGCACATGCGGGGCGACGAATCACCTTGGGACCCTGGCGTCCGGGGTAGCCAGGCAGACCAGGAACACCCAGCTTGCCCTGTGGATGGACAGGGAGCGATCAGGAGCGAGAGGCCACGGATGCCGCTCCATCCCTGGAGATCCCAACCCTCAGAGATGGGAGCCAGCCCCCATCCAGCAAAGCCCCAGCCCCTGGCCCCTCATTTCCCACCTCCCAGGATGCCTGGCTTTTGTAACCTCTCGTTGCTGAGGGTGGATTTTCCCCGAACTCTAGTGCTGGAATCTCACGTCCCCTGTGTCTTAAAATCTGCAGCTCAAGTCCTGCAGGCGCTGTGATCCAGCCCCTGCCTACCTGACAACCTCAGCTCCATCTTCCCAGGACTCAGTCCTGCTCCACCAAGACCGGCCCCCTTGCAGGCCCCCCCCCACCGCACCTCACTCCTTGGCTCCACTCTGCACCACGCCGGCCCCCCCACCACCATCCACCCCTGCCCCCTGAGGCTTCAGGACCTGTCTTGCCAAGGCAGCTGTGGAGCGGAAGTAGGGAGCAGGGGCTCTGCAGCCTGACTTTTGGGGCTCAAACCCTGGCTCTGGCCCTCACTGGCTGTGTGATGAACAAGGATCTAAACCTCCTGATGCTTCAGGACTGTGGTAGCGCCCACCCCACAGGATTGACAGGACAAGTTGCCACGGTGCTGGCACACGGTGAGGGCTTGGTGAGAGTTAGCTCTGAAGATGTCAGAGCTCACCTCCTCTCTGACTCTCTTCCTTCTCAGAATGCCTACTGCTTGGAGTCTGGACACATTTTCACTCTGCCCGGCACCTTCAGGTATCCTATGACGGCCTCTCTGCCCTGTCCCCATCAATCTGTTGTAAAGTCTTCACGACAGAGACTTTTCCTTGACTTCTTATGTATTCCCCCCCTTCAACGCATCAGTGTCTAGGAGGCGCCATATATACAGAGAGGAGCATAATGCATGGTCATCTTTGATTGACTTGCAGTCTTCAGCTGTTGGCATCCCACCCCAACCCTGATCCCAGCGCCCCGGGCCTCATCCCCTCCATGCCCTAGAGCATGTAGACCAGACCCCTCACACCCTCCCCGTCACCTTATCGCCCATGAGCCCAGGGGGGCCAGGGTCTCCAGTGGGTCCAGTGCGTCCCTTCGGCCCCTCGGGACCATCCTCTCCCCTGGAACCAGGGACTCCAATCTCGCCCTGGGTGAGGGGGTTGGAGAGGTGAGTGATAGGGACTAGGGGAGGGGCTGAGCCCCGAGAGGAGAGGCAGGCCCCAGTGAGGCTGAGTGGGGTCGGTGGGGGTCCCCGAAGTTACTGCAGGACAGGGAGCCCCACAGGGGCAGGGAGAGTGCTGTGATTGGCGAGCCGGTGGGTCACAGAGCACGAGCTTGGGTTCCTGCTCAGATCAGGCTCTAGAGGGCGATCAGATCCTCTAAAGGGAGCCTGGAGATGAGGAGTCTGGGGTATTGGGGGGGTCGGGGGAAGGCTGGTAACTGGGGGCTCCAAAGGGGAGGATCATCAGCACTTAGAGTTGGGGGGCCAGTGTGGGGGTTTCTACTCACCCTGTCACCTTTCACACCCACGTCACCTTTGAACCCAGGAAAGCCATCCTCGCCCTGAGAAAGATTGGGGTGAAAGGACACCACAGATGATGGAGGGAGGGGGTGAGGCAGAGATGGACAGAAAGGCTGGTGTGGGGCAGGTGGAGGGGCTGGGAAGTTAGGGGCGCATTGCTCACCTTTTCACCCTTGTGACCCTTCAGACCCCGAATTCCATCCACACCCTGGAATTAGAGTGGGGGATAGAGGCTGAAAGATCAGGGGAGGAGGCTGGGCTGGCAGGACCAAGCTCCTGGGGCCCCAGCTGGCTCCCCTGACCCCGGCCTTTATCTCCCAGCCCAGTGGTTCATTACCTTGACGCCTCGAGGTCCTGGGTATCCCAAAGGACCCTGAGGTCCAGATGGACCCTGGAAGAACACAGAGAGGCATCAATAAAGGGGTCTCAGGGTGTCACCATGGGGGCCCCCTAGGGGTGGGGGAAATGGAAGTTACAACATTGGAGTCTGGAGAGGGTTGAGGGGCATGGGACAAAGGACTGTCAGAGCCGCGTGACGAGATGAGGGAATCCCAAGGACTTGGAGGCCCAGGGTCTGGGTGGAGACCCCTCCAGGGGATGAGAGGAGGCGTGGAAGATCTCACCTGGTTTCCTTTGGTTCCAGGGGGACCTTCTTTGCCCGGGTGACCCTGGGGGTAGGGGAAGGAGAGCGTGACCACTGGCCCCTGTCACCTCCTGCACCCCTCCCTACACTTCTTCCACCCAAATGCCCCCCTGGGACCTAATGAAGCTGACCGACCATTGGCAGCACCACCAGTGACCTCCCAGTGCAAGGGACACACAGTATGGACACTCACTGAAGGTGCTTGAAAGTCATTCCCTGGGGTGGAAGGTCAAGGGGGATTTGTATTAAGAGGTGGGGGCCACTCACTGGGGGTCCATCTGAGCCAGGCATGCCAGGAAGCCCTGGTTTCCCTCGAGGACCCTGCAGGGAGATGAGGAGGCTCAGTCCCAACCAGACATTTGGGGCCCACCCTACACCCCGCCTTGGCCCATCCGCCATTCCCCCGATCACTTAGTCACTTACCTTCTCTCCATGAGGGCCGATGGCACCCTGGGGCCCAGGGAGACCCTAGACACAGGAGAGAGGAGTCACAGGCGGCCCCCCAGGGGTGGGCCTCACTCTCTGGCAGCAGCCCCCATTCAGAGCATGAACAGCGAAGGCTTGAGACCCTTCATTTCCTGTCCCCACCCAGGATCTGGCCCACTGTGGAAGCCCAGGGGAAATCGCTAAAGTTGGGGAGGGGATGGACAGGACCACTCACCTGGGTCCCAGGAGTGCCCTGTTGTCCAGGAGGTCCTGGCTCTCCCTGGGGTCCCTAGAAACAGGCAACCAGGCAGGGGTCAGAAGGAGATGGTGACAGAACAAATAGGGCAGAGAGCCGAGTCCCAGCAGGGACAGCCAAGATGGTAAGCAGGGGGTCGAAAGGGTGGCAAAGGGAACAGGACTTTGGCAGAGACCCCGGGGGCTAAGGGTCGGGTGGGGTCTCCATGCCCATCACTCACCAAGCTTCCTTTGGGACCATGGGGACCATCCATGCCTCGGACTCCCTGAAACACGAGAGGGTCATGAGCAGGCTGGAAGGCGGCCCTGGGCCCTGGAGGGACCTGTGGTTTCTGAGGCCAGGCCATCCCAGAGGGTGGGATGGGTCAGGCACACAGCAGTTCATCCCAAACCTAAGCAAACACAGCCGGTCCGGATCCACAGGGCGTGGGGCTCTGGGGCTCTGGGGCTGTGGGTTTGTGGGGGTTTGTTTTGTTTTTCTTGAGGATTTTTTTTTTTTTTTTTTTTTTTTTTTTGGGCTATGATGAGAGCCTTTGGTGCACTACAAGACATGGTCCCGCAGCAAGGGCACGAGTGGGTGAAGGCTGAAGCAGGGCTAGGTGGGGGCCAGGGAGGAGCAGCTGGAGGGGAGGGAGGAGGCAGGCAGTCAGGGAAGGTGGAGAGAGGGAGAGGGCAGGGTCAGAAGTCAGGGACAGTCACTTACCGGGGGCCCAGGAATCCCAGGTGGACCTTTGGGGCCAAGGAGACCTCGAGATCCCTGCATTCAGGTGAGGGGAAGATGGGACCCGCATGGGTGAGAGAAAACGTGTCCCTTTCATGCCCGTGTCCCTCCTCTGGCATCCCCAGAGCCACCCCCATCCCCAAACCCCTTGACACTCACCGACTCTCCAGGCAGCCCCCGAGGCCCAATCTCCCCGTCGTCTCCCTGGAGGAGGAGGACGTGGTGAAGCAGGCTCAGCGTCCAGATCTCTCCCATACCCAGCCCCCGCCCCTGCCCCCGCCGTCCACAACACTTACCCGATCTCCATCCTCGCCGGGGGGCCCAGGAAGGCCCTGGGCACCAGTATCACCCTGGAAAATGGGTGAACAGGTAAGAGGGGGTGCAGAGCCCCCAACACAGGCAGACACTGACTGTCTTCAATTAACCAACCAATTTCCTTCACTGAGCTCCTGCTGGGACCCTCAGCCTCCTACCTCCCCTCCCCTCCACAGAAGATCTACCCCCTCATCACAACACACCACGCCCCTATACTCACCCTGTGTCCTTTCTCCCCAGGTAGCCCTGGGAGGCCATCAAATCCTCGGTCACCCTGGGGAGAAGAGGGGCAGCCCAGGTAAGGTCCCAGTCCCGTTCCCACCCCACCCCTCTCTACTGTGTCCTGAGTGGGGAGGGGCTGCCTCATGGGGGTACTCGGTTATCTCTAAAAACAAACGAGCTCAGGTGGGGCTGGGAGTTATGGGTGTCAGAGAGGGGCCCAAGCCTGTTACCTTAACTCCAGGTTCCCCAGGCATCCCTCGGGCTCCATCAGCACCCGCTCGGCCCTGGGGGTGCAGGGGAGGTGTCAGAGCAAGCGGGGGCACAGTCCTCCACACCCCGTGCCCTGTCTCCCATCCCCCATCCACACTCATCCTACCCCCAGGTCACTCACCCTTCGCCCAGCCTTGCCAGGGGGGCCCATGAGGCCCTGAGGTCCTCTGGGGCCCTGGGAGGGAGAGGCAGGGGCAGGGTTAGTGTGTATAGACAGCGGCGGGGGGGCACTGGTTTGGGGATCAGGTGGGTGGGGGCTGTCACCTGAGGTCCTAGGTCTCCTGATTCTCCTTTCAGTCCAGGGCTCCCAGGTTGTCCCTGTGAGAGAGAAGAGAGGGTGGCTGTGCTGAAGGACACACCCATCGGTGGCCTCAGAGCCCTCCCCCAAAGAAGCAAAAAACTTGCAACTTGGTCCTTTTCCAGAACTATCCATACCCCCACACACAAATAAAGAATCCCCTAACCCAACACCCCACTCACTCACCAAGGGTCCAGGGCGGCCCGTGTATCCCATGGGACCCGGGGGTCCTCGGAGCGCCAGCTGGGGGAGCAGGGGAGACGGAAGAGCTAAGCAAGAGGCAGCTGGAGAACTCCAGACCCCAGGTCACTTCCCAAAGTCACACTTGTACCCCTGATCTTCATTCCACTGCCCTGTATCTTCCCCAACCTCCCTCTCAACCCCAAACCAACCCAGACCTCTGCCTGCCCTACGTTCACTCCAACCTACCCTTCCAACTCTTCCTAGAGTCTTCCCCTTCCCACCACACCCCTCCCCCCACCAAGATCCCCCAGCCTCCCTCACCCGTGCCTGCTGCAGAATTGCCTGGGCCTGGGCCTCCTGGGCCGCCACCACGGGGCCCTTGTCACCCCCACCACTGCCAAACCGGAACTGCGGGCCAAGGAGAGAAGGTCGAGGGTCTTCCAGGAAATCCACATGACCCTCCCAGCCAGAGGCATCATCCAGCATGTCTGCCCCATCCCCCAGGTTCCAGGACACCACTTCCCCCCATGCCCCCCTCCAGTGTCTCCCATGGGTTCCAGGTAGTCACTTAGAGGTTTTCAGAAACTCAACTCCTGTCCTCCTCCTCCACTCTTGAGCCTCTTCCTCCCCAAAGACTCTCCTTTGGTTCTAGACCCCCTGAAATTTAGGATTTTCTGCCCAATTCTAGATTCTCCATGTTTGGCTCCAGGTCATCTAATGAGGCCCTAAACCCTCCACCCCTAAGATCAATCTCTTTGGGTGGATGGTCTTTAGAGACTCCTCCTTGGCGTTCCTGCTCCTCTGGTTCTTGGTGACACAAGACAATTCTCCCACCCTCCCCCCTCAGCTCATTCCAAAGCCCAGAAGACAACTCACTGGGAGCATGAGAGATGTGCCAGGAGGGCCAGGGGCCCCATCTGATCCAGGGAGCCCTGCTCGGCCAGGAGGGCCCTAGAGTGGGGAAAGAATGAGAAGGATACGGCCACAGGGGGTTGTTAGGGCCCTGGCATCATTTTGAAACCCTCCTCAACAGAATAAATATAGACTTCCCTACATCTTTCCCAAGCTCTCCCCACACCCCATGGAGAAAAATGATGGTGAGACACCAGACTACTCCCCTCCCCAACCAGAGACTACCTTCTTTTCTAAAGAGAAATTACTGAGCATGGTACCCCTACTGGGTACCAGTGGCTCCTCTGCAGCCCTACCCCCACCCCCACAGGATGTCCTCATACCCTCTCGCCTGGGTCTCCAACTGGGCCTGGATTGCCTTGGATGCCAGGGGGACCAGGAAATCCCTGAAGAACACAAGAAGAGGGGGTCAGGTGTGGGCGTTCAGATAGAAGAGGGGTATGTGTCTGAGGGGTGGTCTCTACAGAAGAGATCTGGGGATCTGGGAAGCTTTGATTGGAAGGATGCTCTGAGTTCTAAGAAGGAGGCCTGGGCCTATGTGGGGAAGGCACAGGTGAGCATGTAGGAAGTATCTCTCTGAAAAGAATGGAGGCTAGTGGGTCACAGCTAGAACTCACCGCAGGGCCTTCTGGACCAGGGGGCCCCTCCACTAGCATACCCTGTGGAGTCAAAGGTTAAAAGTCAGAGGCTATAGGGCTAGCACCCCCACCTCCTTCCCTTCATCCCACTGACTTCAGCTCGGTGACCACAGTGACTTACAGGTTCCAGCACCGCAGGCTCCCCCTTCTCTCCTTTCAGCCCCCGGGGACCACGGGCAGCCTGAGAGAGACACATATGTAACCCCCAGGGGGGCCCATAATCAGCCAAGACACCAGGACTGCCCCCAGCCCAGTAGCAGTCTCAGGTCCTCTGGAGACCTCCTGACCCTACCCCCCAAGTCCCCCCCTCCTCCTCTAAGACTCCCTCTTCACAGACATCCCAGGTCTGCCAAGGGAGACCTCAGGGCTCCCCCTCCCCGCAATTCCCAGCTCCACCTCAGCAAACACAGTCTCCTCATCTCCCTGAGAATCTCTCTCAGGAAGGTCCCCAGACACTTCTTGGGATTCCAAACCCCCAGCCTTCCCAAACCCTCTTCTGGAGGACTGCACCTTATTCCCCAAACTCCCTGAGAACCTTAAGAAACCATCAACTTCCTCACCTTTACCCCACCTCACCAAATAAGAATCTCTCTAAGATTGTGGATAGATTTTTACTTGGGTTTAGGGGAAGATCATGCATTTATATGAGGATCTGATGTAATCTATGGAGTCTTTCTCCAGAAAAGAAAAAGTGTATGCCCTTGTGCACAGAATTCTACTTAGAGTTTCAAGGGGTTCACAAGTTTAAAACTCCCTGGAGAGTAGACATTCACACTGTAAGTAGATCTGGAGAGCAGTCCCCACCGATATCTCAAACTTAGACCTCATAACTGGATTTTGGAAAAATACAGCTCCTGGGCTCAGTTGCTCAAGCCCCGAGCCAAGCCCCCCAAGTCCTCCCAGTTCCTCTCCCAGTAAGGACGCTACACCTGTCCTCTGACCCTCATTTATACTTCAAGCCCACCCATCACCTCTCTTCCACACTTCCACTCAGATGCCCACTCCCAACTCTGGGGCCAGAACCAAGATAAGGACAAGGAGAATGGAGGCTATTCACCACCACCCCCCAACTCTCCCAACAAAGATCTTCAAAATGCCCCCCTCTATCTCCATCCTGATCAAACAACAGTGATCAATTTCCAAACTCTCCCATATCCCAGATCAACCCTAAATTTCCAGAAAGCGGCATAAGGGAAAGGCAGCAGAGGGTCAAGGGTGGAATTATTAGAGCAGGGAGGGTGGAATGAGGCAGTGGGGTAGAGGCAAAAGATGAAGTGAGCAGACAGGAAATGCCCCACTGACAGGGAGTGGTTGAAAACATGGGACACAATTAAGGGAGACAAAACAAAGGGACAAACACTTGGAAGCAAGAATGATACCAGGGCCAAGAAAAATTAAACATGGCCAAGACGGCTAGAAAATAAACCAGATAAACAGGAAGTGGTGGGACAGACAGGAAGCAGCCAAGGAAAGAGGATCCAGGAAGTGGATCTTCAATAACAACATGGCTACCACAACCAAGAGAGAAAAGAAATTCACAAAACAGACAGAAAGTAACTCCGGGAAATGGATTATGACAATGAAAGGCAATTCTTCCAGCAAACACAAACAACATCAAGGCTAGTACACACAGGAAGTGGCTGTGATAAATACCTAGGCCCACAATGGAAACTTTATGATTTGGATGACCTGAGACACATAGGAAGCGGCTTATTATCAAAGGAGAAGAGAGCATGAAAAACTAGAGCCAAAACACAAAGAATAAGTCCCTTCCAGTTCAATCTGACACAGTCACCAGAACGGATGCCATGACTGGAGAAGACAGGAGGGGAGCCATTGTAGAGAAGGGGAGAAGACAGCAGGGGACAGACAGGAAGTGGCCTGTAGGTTAGAAAACGTGATAGAGGAAGTTAGATCATTTGGCAACAACATGGACCAGAAATTGTTTCGACCAAGAAGAAATGATCGAGACAGACTGAAAATGGACACAAGGTAGGGGCTTATTGACCAAAAGCTTTATAAAATCCAGCTTGATGGAGACAGGAAGTGACCAAGAAAGACAGAAAGTGGCCGTAGGATTGAAAAAAAAAAAAAAGAAAGAAAGAAAACAACAACAACCAATTGCCCTGGACAGAAGGATCCATAGAATAAGACTTTTGGCAAGGGAAGGCAGGAAGTACTGTTTTCAAGCAACAGATACATCTTATGTGAACAGAAAAGGGAACACCACTGATGGGAAGTAGCTCACAGACAAGAGACAACAATCAAAAACAACAGGAAGCGATTCTTGTAGCTCCCACTGGGAGTCAAGGATGGAAGAGGAGCTCCTTTCACTTACGGCTCCCAAGCGGGCTGTCTCCGCAGAGAGTGCAGGGCCAAGCTCCGTCTCCTCACGATAATCGTCCCCATAGCGATAGGTGTAATCGTAGGGCCCTGCTGTGGGGTCTGTGCCACCCTCCCCATATGCCTCTGTCAGGAACCTGTCGGCTGTGGAGGGGACCTGGAGATCTGTCTGCTCCTTCCCGGGGATGGGGAGGGAGAGGGGTAGACGGGGGCATTAGGGCCGAGAGGAGGTTTTCCCTGGACCCCAGGGTGTGAAAACTTCCAGCCCAAAGGGTTCTGAAGGGTAACAGGGAATGGAATTTTCCTCCCAAAAAGAGCAAGGGGAGCCGTTGTAGAGAAGGGGTGATGGCCATCAAAGCCCCCCAATGTGGAGGGAGGTCCAGAAAATGGGCCCGGTTGGAAGAAATGATGGGTAACAAGAAGGGTGGCCAGAGGGCTGGACACAGAGTGGACAGTCCATGGACATAATAATCGATGAAAGAATCCAAGGAATGACCAAAGAAATGGATGGAAAGAGGGGGAGAAGAGGAAAAGTGACAGCATTGGACAGAAAATGGCTCCTGGGAACAGAAATATGACAGAAGGTAAAACCATTTGACACCAACAGGGAGAGGAAGTTACTCCAAAATCAAAGAATAATGGCAGGAGACATGGACACTGGAGAAAAATGACTGTTCTGAGAGGGGAAAGCAGACCGATAGGTCCGGAGTGACCAGGAGACAGAAGGACACGAATGGAGATGACAAAGAGCCCTCCGGCCAGAGGAGGGGCTGGTTCATCAAGACGACGTGGGGCAAGGGGAGTGGGTCGCGGACGCCCACCGACCCAGCTGGGGCGAGGGTGGGGGATGGAGTTACCTCCTCACGGGGTGGCAAGGGGCGTGACTCCAGGTTTCCTTCCTCTTCACCTGGGGTGGGGTCCTAACCCCAGGGGGAAGGTGTGGGGAGAGGAGCACGGGCGGGAGGAAAGGAGAGAGGTTAGCGGAAAGGGAGGCCAAGCAGCAATTCATCCCCCGGGGGCAGTGTCTGTCTGTGCTGGGGGGGTGGGGGTAATCTCAGATCTTGCAGCCCCTTAGGAGGGGGGACGCTTTGGGGAGAGTGAATCTCCGAAGTCACAGAGGTTTGGGGGCAGAGATCTGGATGCCCCGGCTCTACCTGCCGGTAACCGCTGCCTCTGGTCCTGGGGGGGCCCCGGGCAGTGAGGGGAGCTGCCATCCGAGCTGGGCGCCGGGAGAGGGGAGGCTGGCCCCGAGCTGGGCCAGAACCTCCACTTCGAGAGGGGGACGCCTGCCAGGCCGCTGATCTCTTGGCAGGTGGGGTAGGCTTTCGGGGAGGGGTCCGACGCCCCCTGGGGGGAGGGGGAGCCCTGTGGTTGGGGCTTGGAGGCCACTGCAGCAGAGAGACACGGGAGGGGGCAGTGAGGAAACGCCCACAGTCTAAATACAAGGTGGCTCTCCCCGCATGTGGGGAGGGGAGGAAGGTGTCATAGATGTTTGCAAGGGGTGGTGGGGGGAACGGGAGAAGTCCCTCAAGTTTACCTGATAATCAGGGGCGGTCGCCGTAGTCATCACGTCGTAATAGGGGGGCTCGTAGTCATAGTAGAGAGACTCAGTGGACTGGGGTTAGGGAAGGGGCCGTGGGAATAGGTGGGAAGGGGGGGCAGGCAGGTGAGGAGGTGGCGTGGGAGTTGGGGATGAAAGGAGGGGTGGGAGTCAGGAGAGAGAAGAGGTGGTGGGAGAGGGGGGTGGGTCCCACAGGTGGGACAGAAGCAGACATGATTAAGAGATTGACCCTCCAATCTTCAGACCACTGACCCCTGTCACTGTCAAGACTCCACCCAATTCGTACCCTCCCTTCCCTTCCCCCCACCCCAGTCCCTTATCCTGCACCTCCCCGTGCAGGGGGCCAGAGAGAGGGCCCCCGTATCCACACTTGCACAGACCTACTCTACCTCCTACTCCTTCCCCTCTTCCCCTCCTGGTCTTACCATTTCAACTTTCTCCCTGTTTCTGTCTCTCCCCTCCTCTGCTCTCCCATCCTCTGTCCCCAGCTCTCACCCCCACCCTCCATGGTCTTGCAATCTCTTAATTCGAGGAAGGGATGGAAAGCCCAAGGGCACAGTCCCAGGAAGACTAGCAGAGGAGGAGACACAAGGAGGGGACACGGCTCCCAGCCACGAATTCTTCATGACGACTTTTTATTTTTTAATGAAAATAAAAAGGTTGATGAATGAGGACTGGGGGTGGGGGGATGGGGTGATGGGAATAGAGGGTACGGCTGGGGAGGGGCACAAGGGAGGGGAGAACAGGAGCCCAAAATAGGATGGGGAGGTCTGGGACACCGGGGGAATTCCCCTGGGGAGATGTGAGGGTGTCTTCCCTCCCTGGGATGTGCTGCAGTTTGGGGTTCACCCAGCTCCCTCACCTGTCGCTGGGGTTCCTGGTTTTGTGACCTATGAAGTCTTGGTGGTTGCTGCTTCGGAGATCTCTGGGCTCTGTGAGACTGCTGTCTCTGAGGTCTCTCCCTCCAACCCCCCTCACACTCCAGCTCCTTCTGTTCACAGGATTCATAGGCAGCTTTCACCCCCGGGACGATGGCAAGCTCCTGAACATCACCCTACAAAGACAAGAGGAAGGGACACAAATGGAGGGAGGCAGAGTGGACTTCCAAGAGACACAGGGTAGAGTCTGGGACACGGGGTCGGAGGCCAATCCGAGATAAGACCATGTAACGGAGAAGGTCATTACCAGCCCTCCCATGTGCACAGTTCTTTTCAGTTTTCAAAGGACCTTCTCATTCATAATCCCATTGAACCTTCACAACAACTGAACAGTTGGACAAGGATTGAAGTCAGTAGGACAAGGATCTTTATGCCTATTTTCCAAGCACATTCCATTCGTAAAAGTTCAAAGAGACAATGACTGGCCCAAGGTCACTCGAAGTGGTAGAATCAGGACTAGAATTCAAGCCTTCCAACTGTAAGTTCAACTCTTGGCCTACACCCTGCCCATGTGGCCATGCATGAGCCTGTTCACAAGGGCTTCTGGAGACGGTGGCCCAACCTTAGTTGCTTTGACCTTCCAATGACAGTGACGATGAGAATTCTCAGGATCTCTGGAAATGGGGGGAAGACAGTTCTGATTTCCAGTGGCATTTATTTGTGCCCACGTGGTGATAAGCGCACCCTGCATTGTATTCTAGTTTGGGGACACTGTCTCATCCCCACAATGGAACTGGTAGTTCCTTGGGATGATAGAGATCTGATATTATTCTTCTGTGTTCCCCCTTAGTGTTGGGCCAGCAGGTATTCAGAAAATGTTGACTGGCTGGGTGGGTGAAGGGACAGATGGATGGGTGGATGGATAGATGGGTGGGTGGGTGGGCGGGCGAATGGGGGCTCGAACACTTGACTGAATGGGAGCGTTGATGGATGGTGAATGTATGTGTGGGTGGATTGGTGGGTAAATAAATGGGAGGTGCAGCGTAGAAACAAACAGTATGTAGGTAGATGGATGGAAGTGACGAAATGGTAGGGTGGAGAGTGCGGTGGGTAAATGAGTTGCTAGATGCATGCATGTGTCCTTCTACGCATGGGTAGACGGGGTGGGTGAGTGGATGGATGAGTGAATAGGTGGATGGATGGGTTAAAGAGGATGGATGGACGGAAGGATAGCTGAATAGATGGGTGGTTTAAAGGAGGGAGTGGCTGAGCAGGGGAAGAATGGGCAGGTGGGAGAATACAAGACTGAATGCCTGAGTAGGTGGGTGAGTGTGTGAATGGATGCGTGGGTGAATAGACGGACATATGGATCAGTTGACGGGATGGATGGATGGGTGGACTAATGAAAACCGAGTGACAGAATAAGTGACCGTGGACAATCCTGCCACATAAGTGGGCACCTAATTCTCCTACAGAAAAAAAAAAAAATTAGCCCTGAAGATAGGAAATGGAAATATAAATTTATGAAAGGAAAAGTGAAGGGTAGGACATAGGAGGACAGAGTATTGAGGTCAGAAGGGGAGTGGATACAAGGCATAGGACCAGAAGTCACTCCTCTCTCTGGCTGCTCTGGTTACCTCAAAGACTTCTTCATCCAGGATCTGAGCACCAAAGATGATCACGCCTCGGGTGTCCAATACTGGATGAGCACTTCGGGGGAGGGGCCGGGTGACACGCTTCTTGCAATCAATTATGAGGGTGACCGACTGGCCCTTCACAGCCACAGCCACACGGTGCCATCTGGTCATAGGGACAGGGAGGCGGGAGGTTCAAGCAACTGACTGAAGGGGGGAAAGTCAAGAGGGCTGAGCAGCCCTTGATGGAAGAGTTGACAAGCAAATGATAACAATAGTAGTAATCACAGTTAACTACCATGTACCGAGGGCTTACAATACACCAGGCACCATCCCATCACTTTCTCATTTTATTCTCACAATTCTATTATCCCTATTTTTCAGACATAGAAACCGAGGCTCAAAAAAGTCAAGGAAATTGCCCAAGGTACAAGCAAGTCCTACTTGCAAGGATTTAAACTCTAAAGCCCAAACTCTGGGCTAGAAGTGACTAGGCAGAAGTTTGGGCAGTGGGTAAGTGAGTGGTGGCCCACAGGGTCGGCAGGGTTTCCTAGATTAGGGCGTGGGGGCTCTGCGGGCAGGGGCCAGAGGGGAGCTCCTGAAAGGGTAGGCCAGACAGGCCAGAGGAGCAAACTGACTTACTTGCCATCGGCTAGGCTGAGGCCTCGGAAGACGGGCTGAGCAGGGGGTTGAGGCCGTCCAGTCTGGTCCTCGTACAGGAAGCGGACGGGCTGGCCGAGCTCCAGGCCCAGTTGTCGGATGCCCTGGGCACTATAGACAGTCAGGAGGGGAGCCTGGAGGCCAGGGCGGGTCCGGACAGCAGTCAGTAGAGAGAAGTCTTTGGGAAAGCCTCCTGGTACCCGAGAGACACACACAGGTGGAGTGAGAGGCAAAGCGAGACATTAACCCCTTCCCTTCTCGTGTCTGATCCCAGACCCTACCCCATGACCTTGGCCAACTCTCCCTCCTCCAGCGTGTCACCCATACCTGGGAAGAGCTGGCGGGTGGGTGCACTGAGCTGGGCGGGTCGGGACACTCGGTAAGCCACATCAGCTGGACAGATGCCTCTCGCCCTCCGGACACCGTCAGGGAGGGAGGGGAATCTCAGGGCCCGCAGCACGTCCACAGGGGCTGCACCTGGGAGAGTCCACGAGGGTCAGGGGAAGGGACACACTCTCAGGAGGGCCCACACAGGAGACATTTGGGGTCTAGAGCTCAGCTTCCTGGGGCTCAAACTCCTTGGAAGATAAAAGTCACCTCTCCCTTACTTGCTCCTGAACGGGGCCTGAATGGATGGAAAACGAAAGTCACCTGGAAAAGGGCAGCTCTGAGCCGGTATTCAGCTCCGTGCCCACCACTGTCCCCGCCTCCCAGCCTCTGTCTCTGTCACTCTCTCCCTATCTCCATCTTTCAGCCTATGAATCTCTCTCTATTCTCTCTTAACCTCTTTGTTCCAACTCTGCCTTCCCTTTACTCTAGCTCTGTCACGCTTACTCTCTCTGTATCTGTATCTGTGGGTCTTTCTCTCTCCCTGGCTCTTCTGTCTTCCTCCGTTTCCCTCACACTCTACCCAACTTTTCCTTTCTCCCTCTCCTCTTCCCTTTCCGTGTCTCTTGGTCTCTGGGTCTCTGGCCTCAGTCCCATGTCTCCAGCATAAACAACATCTGGGCAAACGATCATCCTGGGCACGGGAGGTGCAGGGGGGCCACGAGGGAGGGAACAGAGAGGCAGCTCTGTGGGGAGGGGACTGCAAGCTGCTGGGATTCCCGTGTTTGGGGAGGTGGGGACACCTCTGACCATGCAGAGGAAGGAGTTACAAGAAAGGGCCAGCCCAGGAGCCGGTGCCCCTGGCTTGGGAGATGGGCTGGGGTGCAGGGGCGGGTGGGGAGCCTGAAGCTGCCACGCGGAGCCGGAGCAGGTCCAGGGCCTGGAGCCACACATCTGTGGATCCCATCAGAGTCCTATGCCCAAAACCCGGGCAAGCTCCCCACACCTGGAACTTCGACCCTGCCACTCCCCCTGCCACGGTCCAAAGATTCAAGACCCGGGCCACCAGCCCTGTCCCCCTAGAACTCAGCTTCTGAGGGCTCAAACTCCTGAGAAGACAGAGGTCGCCTCTTCCGCATTTGCTCCCCAATACACATACTTCTCACTCCATCAGCTCGATTGGAAAAATCCCAAAGAAAGTTCCAGCAAAACCCTCATAGAAGTGTGGGGCAGGGCAGGGGCCAGAGAGATCAGGAGAGCAGAGCTGGGTGGGGCGGGTGAGGTGGGGCGGGTAGGCAGAGAAAAGGCCCTTTGAGTCCAGAAGCCGGGAAACCACGGCCTTGCCCCCTCCCACCCCCCTGCCCTAGCCTGGCCCCCACGTGTGGCAGCTCCGCAAACACCAACACACAAGGGCCGCTTTGAGAGACGAAGGGTAAGTGAGACAGAGACACAGAGACTCACAGAGACCCCAGGCCAAGGAGACCTCAGAGGGCCCCACCCTCCACCAAACCCCAGAAGAGTTCAGTTCCATCCTATAGACAACCTACCCACAGGTCTGCCCACCCATCTTCCCACTTCAAGCTACATTATGTGCCCCACTGTCTCTGGCCTCAATCTGCCCCAGTCTCCCCATTGGTGGCCCCATCACCCCCACCACTCTACCTCTGGCCCCCAAAACGCCCCATTCTTTACTCTGATGAATTCCACGCTAACCTATTTCCCGCTAGAGTCCCACCTCTACCCACTCAGCCCCCAAATAAAAGACAGTCATCTCAGCCATCCCCCTGCCTCCATGTTAAAGGTTCTCTTTTCTCCCTAAAAAAGACTCCTAAAGTCTACAGACATCCCACACTTCAATTTTCTGTCCCTGAGCCGCATGCTCCTCCTATCTTGAAAGTTCTTCCTTCTGTAATCTAATCTAATCCTTTATGCTGCTTTTCTGACCATCTTCTCTCCAAAGCAGAGAAGAAATGAATAGTCAAGTTATATGCAAATCAGCCTCCAGTGTTTCCACGGGGGGAGGGGGCTTGCTCCAGCCTGCCTAGTACCCAGGTACTCCCAGCCTCCTCCCCTCCAACATCAAACCCCCTTTCCTAGGAACCAGGACTTCTGGATCCTGGGAAAAAGAAGGAAAAGATTGGGATTGTGGATGCCAGGGTCCCAGGGGAGCCCGGCTGGCCAGAGGGGGAGGGGCGGGGCAGGAATGCAAAGAGTTGGCTCCTGCCTCAGACACCTGATCCTGGCCTGTCCAGCGGCCGTCCTGTTGGCAGCCAGCCCCAATGCTCCCCAGAGCCAGCCGCGTGGCAGCATCGAGGGCACGGGGAGGGGGAAGGGGATCCTGTCGGGGAAGCTGATGGGACAAATAGTCCAGGTATCCCTTCTTTCTCTACTTTCGAGGCCCTGCTCTGACCCAAGGATGTTCCCCCCATCACCCCAGAGATACAGACAGAAAGACAGACGATAGACATGCACCTCTCACCCATCAACACTGGCATCTACCCCTGACTCCAGCACCAGCTGGACCACAGTGGCCCTGCTGGAGGACCCCACCATCCAGCCCCACTCACCGCTCTCAGGTGATGCTCCGCCATTCAGCCTCACCTGCCCTCCACCAGTCACTTCAAGGAGGGAAAGAGATCCCAACCCTGGCTCCAAGGAACCCAGGTGTCCTGCCCTCCAGTCTGGACCCCTGACCCCCCCAAATCCCATTCTTGGACCCAGAAGCTCCCCCCCACTGCTCCCCAGGCATTAGCTGTCCCCTGTCCCGAGGTGTGCGGAGCTCCAGCCTGATTCCGATGACCCAGGCGCTGGGACTCCCCTTACCTGCCCAGGCGGGGGCCGCGCTCAGGCCCAGCAACAGCGGTACCAGCAGGAGGAGGCGATGGCAGCGGCTGCACCGCTCCATAGCTGGCGCCCGGAACGCCAGGTCCCAGGGACCGCCGGAGGTGCCGGACACCCCGAGGCTGGCAGGAGAGAGCGAGCAGCCTCGCACGCCGGGGTCCCGGGGATGTCAGAGGCTGCCGGGTGGCGACAGCTCTCAGTGACCCAGCTCCATGCAGCGAGGCGCCGTCGGGGCTCCGGCGCTGCTCCCTCCTCGGTGGCCGCCGCTCCTGTGTGTCCCCGGCCACCCCGGCGGCCCAGAGCCCCCACCCCGCTCCCGCCCCCGGCCCAGCCCCTGCCTCCAGCCGCCCGCCCACAGCCACCGAGGGAAACCCCACCCCCGATCTCCACCTGGTGTGGGGGTGCGAGTGGGAACCCTCCCTCGCTGACCCTCGGACTGCTCTCCTCTGCTTCTCGCAGGGACTCAGTGGCCTGTACCTTAGGATTCTCTTTTCGGGAACCCCAGTATTTCTTCCCCAGTCTCTTTCTTTGGGGGGGCCCAGACGTCCAGTCACAACACCCCTCCCCGTTACTCCCCCTTGGGGGCCCAGAGCCCCCTTTCAGCAGAGTCCGGGGCGGGATTTACGGCACAGTGGGAGGGGAGAGGCGGGCCTGGGGGTCGCTACCTCCCCTCACCCCGTCGGGTCTCCATAATTATTTCCCCTCGGCCCGGCCCGCCCGCTGTAATTACAGAGCCTGGCCCGGGGCACGGTATTTATAGACACGGCTATAGATAGCGACTGGGGACCTGCAACCGACGGCCGCGGGGAGCGGGGGTGGGGGGAGAGGCGGGAGGGCGGTTAGAGGGGAGCCAGAGACTGGACAGACCCACACACAGGCTAATCAGGTCCCAAGGGATGGAAGTAGGGGGACGACGTAAGGGCGCCGGGGAGCCCAGGTGGAAAGGCACCCAGTGGAGAGGCGGGGGCGCGGGGGGCTGCCGACGCTGGTTGGCAGAGTAAGGGAAATGGGGTCACTCGGGGACGAGGCCGCCTCCAGGCGGGCAACACCGGAGTAAGCCGCGGCGCTCGGCGCCCAGTGCGCCCCCACGAGCGGGCACGGCGCCGGGTCTGCCCGGAGCCCGCGGCGCGGCCGGAGGGAAGCCCGGAGCGAGCCGAGGCGCCGCCGCCCGCTGGCGCTGGGGGGGCGCCCGCGAACAAGGCGCCTTTGAGAGTCAGCCGGCCCCCTCCCTCCGGCCGGCCCCGCCCCCAGCCTGGCACACCCTCTCCCCCCCCACCTCCGCGACAAAGCGCGCCTTGTGTCCCCCACCCTGAGCCCGCCTCCGAGGCCCCAGGGAACTTAGGCGGCGGCGGCGGTGTCCAGGGAGCCGGTCCGGAGCTCCCGACCGGATACCCTCCCACACGCGGCCCGGTGCGGCGCTGCCCCCACCCCCCAGTCACCTCAGTCCAGAAAACAGCGATTTTAATTTGAAAGCGATTTTATGTGAGTGAAAGAGAGGGGAAGGGAACCCCGGAGAGAAGAGCCGCAGGGCAAAAATCATGCAGCCCCAGCATCCCATCTCTGCAGGCGGGCCATCTCCCCTCAATTCTGAGGCCAGAAGCCTGTGTCCCCAGCCTACAAGGTGTGTGCCCCGGGCTGCGGGGAGAGCTGGGAGGGGAAGGGTCTGAGGACTACTCACCAAGCCGCTTCCCCCCACCCCGCCCTTACAGCCCAGGGCCCTTCCCCAAGCCAGACGGGAAGAGTGGGGGAGGGGGCTGGGAAGGCCAGTGCTGAAGAGCCAGCCCCGCAGACCATCTCAGGGCCCTGCCTTTCCCAAACACCACCTCCACCACTGGCATTTCTTAGTCAACCTGGGAAAGTACAGTACTTCTTTGAGTCTAACTGCAAGTCTCCATCCTCAGAGAAAATTAAAAATAGCAGATGGGTTCCTACATCTCCACCCGCCCCTTAACCATCACCACCTTTTTCTTTTTCAGTCTGACTGCAGAAGGAGGTGAAGCGTGAGAGGGGGCTCTGGACAGGGGACAGCAACAGGGCCCCTCCTTATTCCAGAGAAGCCCCCATCTGCCAGGCTTGGTTGGAGGAAGGCCTGTCAGAGCCTTACTCCCATGTCCATCCGTTTGGGGGGCCTGCCCCCCAATATCCATCTCTGCGGGAGTTCCCATTTCCATTCTTCAGATGGGGGGCTAAGTGAGGCAAGACGAGAAGGAAGCCAGGTCCTGGGAGCAAGGCCAGTGCTCTGTGCTGGGGGAAGGAGAGGCCGTTCCAGGCCGGTGGTAAGAAAGCACCCCCAGATCATGGCAGAGCCAGACAAATTCAGAGACTCAAGGCCACTGAAGGGAGAGGTCTAGCCCTCAAAGTGGTCTGGGGTCCCCTCTGACTTGGGATGTCAAGCAAACCCTTGCAGGGTTTAGGGACCCCCCCTTGGAGGTCTCGGTTCTGCCCTATGCTCCTCACCCCACCAAGATTCTAGGAACATGGTCCCTCCCCACCCTGCCCCAAGGCTCAGAGTCCCTTGCCCATGTGCCCTTCTCAAGCGTGAGGAACATCACGTCTGGGTGTGGGCTCAGGCCAGCTGGTGGGGAGCCTCAAGCATCTCCATGAGGAAGGTGTCGATGGGGGTGTCGCCTATGAGCTTGAAGAAAAACAGATGCTCTAGACACTTAAGGCCTATGGACCTGAGAGCAGGAAGACGCAAGAGCAGCTTGGCAAACCTGAGGAGGGAATGGGAGACATGGAGTGAGAGCTAGAGCCACATAGCACTACCCCCACCCCAGCAGGAGCCTCGGTTCCCACAGCCCCTCAGCCCCACAGCGCCTTCTCACCGGCCCTGCTGCTCAGGGTACTTCTGTTTGCAATAGGTCTCCAGGGACGCGTACACTTTCTCCCGCAGGACCTCTACCTCGCTGGGGTTGGAGAGGCCCTTGGCATCTGGGATGGCAGGGAAGAGAGGAGGAAGAGGAAGGAGGGCAAATCAAATCAGTACAAATGTGGAGGTGTGGCCCACGCGATGTCCCTTTTGGGCCCCACCTACACGCCCTTCACCAGATGCCTGGCAAGGGAAGCAGGGCACAATGGGTCTGAGGGATGGGGTTGCAAAGGGAATGTTATCAGCAGATGTGGGTTCTTCTTGGTCAGCTGTGAAATTTCTAGGTTGAGGGGGATAGCTGGGTAACTTAGGAGTCTCCGAAGAAGAGGAGGCTCCAAGGCTGCCTTGGTCTTGAGAGACGGGGGTAATCCTCCTCTTACCTGGATTGAACAGAATGATTGCCCTCAGGCAGCCAAGTTCTGTCTTGTCCATCCTCATGTCACGCATTTTGGACACTAGCTCTGTCAGCACCCTGGAGAGGGACCTGCAGGTCACTCAAAGGTCACAGCTCAGCCAGCCTTGGACACGGACCAGCCTATAGCCCCACCCCCTCGACCGACAGGCCAGCCCAGCCGAGGGCCACTGACCGATCAAAGATGGCTCCCACGCCTGCGGAATGGGCTGAGTTGCGGTGCACGTGCAGACCTGTGGCGAGGAGGATGCCGTCTCGGACATCGATGGATCGGTGAGAGAAGGAGGCAATGAGGAGCTCGTTCCAGCCTGGGGGTGGGGGGTGGCAAGGGTGAGGAGCCAGGGAACAGGCCATAGGGTTGAAAGCACATCAGGGCAAGAGAAGAAGGGGTGACGAGGTCAATGAGACTGGCTCTCTGAGTAGGCAAGGTAAGGCCGCTGGGGTCCCTGAAGGTCAGGAGGTCCAAGAGGGGTCAAATGACAAGAGATTCAAGGAGTCCAAGGTCACTGACCTGCCCGTAGCAGTATGACCTGGTCATCCAGAGGCAAGGAGGAAAAGTGTGGGATCCTCTTTGCCCACTCAACAAGTGTGAAGAGCTGTTTGTCAGCTGCCTGGCAGATGTTAGTCACAGGGTCATTTGGCTGCAGGGGAGGAGGGGTGAGAGTTATGGAAGGTTTGGAAGTACACTGGGAGCCCCCCCAACCCCATAAGAGGCTTTTGACACCCCCTCCTTATCTGTAGTCTCTCCTCAAGCCCCATCTGAACCAATTCCTCCTCTTCTAGCATTCAGGAAAACAATTATTAATTTGGGACTTGCCTGTGGTTCTGTGAGTGGGTTGTTTTGGGAGTGGGAACGGAGGATGCTATCACGCCTACCTCAGATGTATAAGAGACCTTGTTTGGCGGCACTTCCGTCCCCAGCAGTGTTAGATGGGTTGTGAGGGGAAGGGAGGGGAGGGGGCAATAGAACTGACCTAGACTCCTGCCTCCCCACCCCCATCAGGAAGAAGAGTAGGTTGACCCCAGCACTCACGCTGCTGCCGCTACCCGCGGTTCCCCCAGGACCCTCAACGCCCTGGTCACTCTTCTGCTCCACAGCAAGCTCTGCCTCCAGGATCCTGTCCACAGGCATCTCCTCGGGGGCTCCCCCAGCCCCCTCCCCATCCCCATCCTTGTCCTTCCCCCGCTGACGCTCCTCCTGTACCGCTGCAGGAGAAGGAGGAAGGAGAAAAAAGTAGAAAGTCAGCAGCCAGCCACAACGAGATTCCAAAATGTCCTTAGGGCCTTATCAGGGTCTCATGGTCCTTAGAAGATATTTATAGAAATTGGAGAAGTCACTTGAAACCATGGCAGATTTGTGGAAGTCTAGAAGCAGGACTTATAAAAGAACAGATAAATAAACCCAGAACGAGTAAAAGGGTGGGTAAAGGAATTACGGAGAAAGCTAGCATTTAAACTGAGAGCCTACTATGTACTAGGAAACGTGCCAAGCACACTTTCACGTTCACTCAAGTATTATAACGACCCTGTGAGCTCTTGACCCCATTTTTTAAAATAACGATTTTGGGGCAATTCATTAAACAGCTTGCCCAAGTTCACACAATACATGGCAAGTCATATGTCCAAATCTAAGCGTGCTTGATGGCAAATCTGGTGCTCTTCTGACTCAACAAAAATGCAGGAAAAGGAACACTGGCCTGGGTCTTCAGAGGTGTGGGTTCTGATCCAAGACCTGCCACTCTTTTGTTGCATGACTTGGGAAAGCCAGGCTTCAGGCTCATCTTCTCTAAAATGAGGGATGTGACCAACATATACTCCCTAAAGTATCTCTCTCAGAATTCCAGAATCAAGCTTAAGAAGAAAAGATAGAGATTAAAAAAAAAAAAAAAAAAGGAAAAGAAGCCCTGAGGTCTTCAGTAAACGCTGCAGCTTAATAGGGTAGAGTCCCAGAGTTTGGAGGAGAGAACACAGATAATAGGGAGATGGAGACCAGAGTGGAAGCACTTGGTCAAAATGAGGAAGAATTACTCAGGTTAGAGAAGGGGAGCTAGAGAAACCCATCACGGGGAAGGAAAACTTATCCTATTCTAGCACCAGACCAGGGAGGGGTCAGAGGGGCAGGCCACAGAAGCAGAACCATTAAGAAGGAAACTCAAGGCACCAGGTCAAGGTACCAGAGAAGAGGGCTGATGAGCAGGGGAGAGGGAATCAAATATCGCCCTCTGGAGGAGAGAGAGGAGTCCAGCCTTCCTAAGAGGTATAGTCCCTGCAGTCTTCCCTCCCCCTCCTCCCTCTCCTCCCACAGGGTAGACTTCGAGGCCTGGGTAGGGCAGGCCCTTACCCTCCCTCTTCATGCCAGTGGCCAGGCACTTCTGATAGCGGCAGTACTGACAGCGGTTCCGCTGGCGCTTGTCCACCGTGCAGTCCTTGTTGTCCCGGCACGAGTAGGTCAGGTCCTTACGGATGGTGCGCTTGAAGAAGCCTTTGCAGCCCTCACAGCTGTAAACCCCGTAGTGTTTGCCTGCAAGAGGACAGGAAGAGCAGTAAGACTGCACGTAGACCCTGTGCCACTAGGACTCTTGCCCACCTCCCCCCAGCAAATTCAGTTGAAGTCTGCTCTGTGTTTTGCCAAAGAGAGAGACGGGGAACCAGGACATGAGGGATGATCCAGTCCCACTCTTCTCACAGTTCGAAAACCCTATGCCAGCCCCCTCCTCCCTCTGACCACCCCCCCACACCAAATCTGAGCCACAGAGTCCTTAACTCTCATCAGGCCTCCCCCAGCTCACTTGCTCTAACCAAACCTCAAGAGCCCCTGGGAATCCCACAGGTGATGGTAAATGGTACACGCTCTCTTCCTCTCTGCTGGTCCTCTGAGCCCCATACCTGAGCTTCGGTCCCCGCAGATTGCACATAGCCGTTTGCCAGCCCCAGGGCCACCTGGAGGGGGTGGACAGTGCAGGCCCCGGACCCCTAAGACTGGTGGCTTCACATCTTCAGGGGGGCCAGACCCACCCCCAGGGAGCGACACTGTTGAGTTAATCTGGGTTGGGGGAAATAGGGAAGTCACAGGGAGACTCATTGGGAAGGATAATCTCTCAGAGGGGAGGGACATCATTCCCTACCACCTAGGCAGGGCCCTGCATTGCACGTTACAAAGGACATTATTTACACTGCAGTGCCCAGGAAGGGCCACCCCTGGAGTACAACCCCGAAGAGATGAGACATAAAGGTCCCCCTGAAATTGTGCAACACAGTGGCCCTGAAGGGTTTGTTATCTCAGAAGGATAGATGGAACCAAAAGGGCAAAAAAATCACTGATATATGAAAGGGACACCAAGAATAGCTGGGTTCTTTTACAGGGTTGGGGAGGAGGCGTGCGCTGAATGCTCAGTCACCTCAAGAAAGGCCAGGGGTCACGCAAGGACCACAGGCCTGGAAGGTCAGTGGGCCATGGGGAAGTTCACACAAGGATCTAGGTCACCAGGAAAACAAGGAAATGAAAGTGGAGAGGCAGCAAATGGGTCACGACCTCTCACCTGGGGACTGCTGACAGGCCCGGAGAATCCTGGGGGAGCTGGAGGGGGCAGACCAGGGGACCCCATGGAAGAGCTGATGACCGGGAAGGGGGAGCCCAGTGGCGGGGGTGGCATCGGGGGTGGGGGTGGAGCCCCAGAGCCTCCAAGGGATGCAGCTGCTGAAGGGGGTAAGGGTGGCCCCGGAGGAGAAGGGGGAGCGGCCCCCTGGGGAAGGGGATTTGGAGAGGAACTGTCTGGGCTTCGGGAGTCTGGGGAAGGGTACACACAGGCACAGACACACACAGACAGAAGAGACAAAAAGAGAAAATGAGTCTTCGATCATCCAACCGGAGGCTTTAATTCTCTCTCTGATCCCCCCAACGCGCCCCCACCTCACCCCACCCCTTCTCAAGTCCAGAGGCACCCTGCTGTCAAACAACGGCTTAACTCCTAATCGTGGTGAGAGAAGGGGGTTGACAGAGGAGGATCGTTCAGGTGAGGCAAATTCCAAACAATGTATTTGGTCACCCCAAGCCAGACGCATCTCGTGTGGGTGGGGCAGCACGTGGGGTGGACCAGTCAGCCCCTCCATTCCCAGCTCGTAGCCAGAACGTGCAGGGAAAAGAGATAGTCAGAAGAGACCCCTCCTAGGACATAGAATTTGCCTTCAAACGCCCAGAGTCCTCAATCTCGAGGACTAGTGTCCCACGCCTGGGACCTCCGTAGTGCAGGGCCTCAAGCGGCCACCGCTAGGAGGGCGGAAGCTCCCCCTCCCCGCCCCGCCCCGGGGGGAGGGCACTAAGGCCCTCGAGAGGGAGGGGACGCGTGTTTACAAACAAGGGGGCGGGAGCGCCTAGGAAAGAACACCAGGGGAGGGGGGGAAGGGGTTGCTGATAACGCGGTCACTGGCTTGCCGGTCCGTCCGCTAGGTCACTCACCCCGCCCGCTGTCGCCCATCCCGTCCCGTCCAGCCTCCCCCGGCTCCGGCTCCGGCTCCGGGGTTTGTTGTTCTCCGGCTGCCACCGCCGCCGCCGCTGCTGCTGCTGCGGGATCCAGCCAGGGCCGTCGCCGCCGCCACCGGGACGCGACCCCACAATGCATTTCTTTTCGCACCCCCACCGGCCCACACTGCCCTGCGGCATGCCGCTGGGGGAGGAAGGGCGGGCGAGCAGCCCAAGACATGATTCCTGGCTGAGTGTAGGGATACCGAAGAGATACCAGGGATTCCCAAGGATTGATCGTTGGACTAGCTGAGCACGAGGAAGCCCCAGAGAAAGAGTCTCTGGCCTTAACCGGGTCGAATTAAGCGCTTCGCTCTGCGCTCTAGCAAAATGACAGCGCCGATGTGGCAGCCATCTTGGTATAGACGGGAAGTCTTCGCGCTAGTTCCCTCCTCCTCGTCTGGTTGGAAACGGAGGAGGCGGTCTCCTCCCGCCCGTTAGCCGGCCTAGCCCAGCGTCCCCTCAAATAACCTCCACACCTGCGCGTGCGCGCCAGGGCTAGACGGCTTCACCACTACCGGCGTGCCGCCATATTGGTAAAGGTACTGGGACCAAGGTAGAACGGAACTCCCTGTTCTCGCGGGAGCTAGAGGCGGGACTGCCACGTCCGAGCAAACCGGCAAAGGAGAGGATCCCGGAGCCGGTGAGAATTCCCTGTTTTTCCCTACCGTCGTTTTCAGGACTTTTTCTTCATTTAGTGGGTCATAGAGACGAGGGCGCAGAGAGTCCATATAGTGGAGGATCAAAGCCTAGAGCGGTGTCCCGGGGGCCCTGCATCAGGGATGGGGTTCCGGATAAAGAAAATGAGTCTTGGGAACAATGTGGGTGGGGACAGGATGGAATGGGGAAGCAGCCCATAGAAGTGGACGGAGAGCACGAACGGAGTAGAGCGGACCCCGCATAGGTATTGAGTTGAGGGTCAAGTGGAATCACTATCTCTGTCCCTCTGGTCAGCGTGATGGCCAGAGGCCTGGGGGCCCCCCACTGGGTGGCCGTGGGACTGCTGACCTGGGCGGCCTTGGGGCTGCTAGTGGCCGGACACGGGGGTCATGGCGACCTGTACGAAGACCTGCACGAGGACTTCCAGGGCCACAGCCACAGGCACTCACATGAGGATTTCCACCATGGACACAGCCATGCCCCTGGCCACACTCACGAGAGCATCTGGCATGGGCATACCCACGGTCACGACCATGGACGTTCGCATGAGGATTTGCACCATGGCCATAGTCATGGCCACTCTCATGAGAGCGTCTACCACCGAGAACATGGACATGATCATGAGCACAACCATGGAACCTATGAGGAGTCTGGGGCTCCAGGCATCAAACAGGACCTGGACACTGTCACTCTCTGGGCCTATGTGAGTCCCCCGGGGATGGGGCAGAGGGGGGCTGGTTCGGGATTGTTGGGAAACCCCACACCACTTGACCCCTGACTCTCCCTCACTAGGCACTGGGGGCCACAGTGCTGATCTCTGCAGCTCCATTTTTCGTCCTCTTCCTTATCCCCGTGGAGTCAAACTCCCCTCGGCACCGCTCTCTGCTCCAGATCTTGCTGAGTTTTGCTTCGGGTGGGCTCTTGGGAGATGCCTTCCTGCACCTCATCCCTCATGCTCTGGGTAAGTGATCTCTAGCTTCTACCTCAAATCTTAATGTATTTCATGCTTTGGACAAGAGGGTTCTTTCCCCTTTGTGATCCCTGACCTCCCAATAGTCTCCCAAATACACACCCCTTGGTTGGGGTATTTCCTCATCTGGCTTTGTCTCCCCCTTCCTCCAGAACCTCATTCTCACCACCCTCTGGAGCAGCCTGGACATGGACATTCCCACAGTGGTAAGGAAGGGGCAGGTGAAGACATGGGGTTGGGGTGCTGGGGAAGGTCTATCTCTCCCTATTCTTCTCTTGTGCTTGGGGAGGAAGAGTCTGAAATCCAAATCTCCCTTAATGTCTCAATGTATCCATTTCTAGGCCAGGGCCCCATTCTGTCTGTGGGACTGTGGGTCCTCAGTGGAATTGTCGCCTTTCTCGTGGTGGAGAAATTTGTGAGACATGTGAAAGGAGGACATGGACACGGACATGGACACGCTCACGGTCACACACATGGAAGACAGGGTGAGCCCAGGAACAACTTTCCTGAAAGCCACCTTGCCATCTCTGAATCTCCTCATTTTATGGTTCTTAGGTGGGAGAAGACTACCCTTATGAGGACATATTGGCAAATCCCTGTTCTCCACTCTTACCAACTCCTTTCTTCCCTCAGGGCGTCCTTCAAAGGAGAAACAGAGCTCAGAGGAAGAAGAAAAGGAAGCAGGGGGGTCGAGGAAGAGCAGAGGAGGGAGCACAGGGCCCAAAGACAGGCCAGTGAAACCTCAGAACTCTGAAGAGGAAAAAGCAGGTTCAGGTGAGGGCCAGGGTTGCATACGCTTGGGCAAGGGGCATCATCGTGAATCACATAGAACAGCACTGTGGGTGATGACAGGTGTCTGGAAAATACTGAGGCTGGATGTGAAGTGGTCTCTGGGGGGCTGATCAGGGCTGAGACTCGGGGTGATGAATATCTCTAATTGTTTCATCTTCCTTTTCTCCTGTAAAAGACCTACGTGTATCAGGGTACCTGAATCTGGCTGCTGACCTGGCACACAACTTCACGGATGGTCTGGCCATTGGTGCTTCATTTCGAGGGGGTCGGGGACTGGGGATCCTGACCACAATGACTGTTCTGCTACATGAAGTGCCCCATGAAGTCGGGGACTTTGCCATCTTGGTGCAGTCTGGCTGCAGCAAAAAGCAGGTTGGTGATGGTGTGCACCAAACATGGTTGCCTCAAGCCCTTTATCCCCCGCTAACCCACCCCAAACCCAGACTGCCACCCATTAGTTCCAAACGAGTTGTACTACAGGCATACCTCGTTTTATTGCACTCCTTTATTACACTTAGCAGATATTGCGTTTTTTACAAATTTGTAGCAACCCTGCTTGAGCAAGTCTATGGATACCATTTTTCCAACAACATTTGTTTATTTCATGTCTCTGTGTCACAGTTTGGTAATTCTTGAAACATTTCAAACTTCGTTATTATCATATTTGTTACATTGATCTGTGATCAGTGATCTTTGATGTTACTATAGCAAAAAGATTCCAACTTGTTGAAGGCTTACGTGATGGTTAGCATTTTTTATCGGTAGAGTATTTTTTAACTAAGCTACGTACGTTGTAGGCATAATGTTACTGCACACTTACAGGATAGTGTAAATATACACATTGGGAAACCAAAAAATTCATGTGACTTGCTTTACTCTGATGGCCTGGGACTGAACTCAATATCTCCGAGGTATGCCTGTATTGTTGACAACAGATCCTCTAGAAACAAGGGGGAAGAAGTTCTGTTTCTTTGTCTTGTAGCTCAGTAGTTCTTGAACTGTGGTCCATAAGCCATCTGAATGTTTTATGGGGGTCTTTCACACCGTGCCCCTGACCCTGACCTATTGAGTCAGAAGGTCTGTGGAAAGGACCTCTTTGATCTAAGATTTTTCAGAAAATGTCTATTCTAGATCCCCCTCTTTTTGCCTTACTATTTAGTTTCTAAAGACATGCATCCTATCCATGTACACTTACACCCCTCCAGCCATGTCTAAACCACTGATAACCTTTAAATGTTGGTGAGTGCCTCTCTCTCTCTTTTCTGCCCATCAGGCGATGCGTCTACAACTACTGACGGCAATAGGGGCACTGGCAGGCACAGCCTGTGCCCTCCTAACTGAAGGAGGGGCAGTGGGCAGTGAAGTTGCAGGTGGCACAGGTCCTGGCTGGGTTCTGCCATTCACTGCAGGTGGCTTTATCTACGTAGCAACGGTGTCAGTGTTGCCTGAGCTGTTGAGGGAGGCATCACCATTGCAATCACTTCTGGAGGTGCTAGGGCTGCTGGGGGGAGTTGTCATGATGGTGCTGATTGCCCACCTTGAGTGAGAGGTGGGGTAAACCAGCCCCACCCCAGCCCCAAACCTCTAGCCTCTAAACCCTCCAGGTCAGGGGTCTGTGGAAGTTGGGGGCCCTGGCCTGGGACATCTGCCAAAGGAGGGAGTTGTATCCTAGGGAGGTGGCGACTTTGTCTTGAAAGCTATCAAGATTTGGCAGTCTTAAAGGGGCTGCAGAGGTGAGAATGACAGCCCAGAGGGACCATAGTGTTGGGTATGTGCTGACCATGTTGTTGGGTTTGGGAGCTAAGTGGGGCCATGAAGAAGGCTGGAAGAGAGAGGAGTCATGGCAGCCTACCCCATATCCCCCACCCCACCTATTCACAGAGGACCAAGCTGCCACACTCTGGCTTCTCCAGGGTCCACCTCCCTCTCTCCCACCGGTTGGTGGAAACTCCAGGGAAGACCAGAGCCCTGAAGTGGGTAGCAAGTCGGGGATAAACGTCAATCGTGTGTCCTGATTTGGGAGTGATTGGGGGGGAGGGGGGCTAGTTGCTACTCTCATGGCCTGATTTTTTTTTTTGTTTGTATTCTTTTATATCACTGTTTGAATGGAGGAGGAGGGGTGGTGACCGGAAATAAAATCCTTGAATCTTCCGCTCCACGCGCAGTCTTTGTCTTTTTGGGGGGAATGGGGGCCCCTCTTCTCTCGGCTCCGCTGGCCCCCAAGCTTTGGTGTCTGGCCACGCCCCCGCGGTTGGAGGTCCGCCTGCCCGGGTGGCCGCCAGTGGCCTAACGCTGGCGGGTCTTCGATTGGTCCGGCTTTGCTCTCGCCGCGCCCCCTCTGCGCTCGGATTGGCTCAGTGCTGGGGGGCCCTCCCACTCGCCACCCGCCATGGCGTCTCAGCTCCGGCTTCGCTTCGCGCTGGCCCTGGTCACAGGTTGGGGTGGGGGGGTGGGGGGCCTTCTCTCCCAGGGTGGGTTGGTGTGCTAGAGTGACGTCGGGGCGCGCCCTCGGACTCTACAACCGCTGTGGCCTGTGGTCCGAATTTACTAACTTTGCGCCCTGTTGACCTCTGACCCCTGCCCACTTCTCCCTCCCCCCCTCCCGCGTGTTCTATCCCATCTCAGGTGCTGGTAGCGGCATCGGCCGAGCAGTAGGTGTGCGCCTGGCCGCTGAGGGGGCCACTGTGGCCGCTTGCGACCTGGACGGGGCAGCGGCACGGGAGACGGTGCGGCTGCTGGGAGGGCCGGGGAGCGACGAGGGAGCACCCCGCGGGGCCCACGCAGCCTTCCAGGCTGACGTGTCCGAGGCCGGGGCCGTCAGGCGCCTGCTGGATCAAGTGCAGGTGAAAAAGCGAGACGACGTCAACCCCCTTTAAAGCCCTAACGTTGCCTCCAGTGCCCTCGTCTCTACAAGGTTTTTTGGTGTGTAACCTACCCCTTACATAGGCCTGCTTTTCTCGCCCGCCATCTGTCGTTGTGTCCTGTGCGGGCATCACCAGGGATGAGTTTCTGCTCCACATGTCTGAAGATGACTGGGACAAAGTCATAGCTGTCAACCTCAAGGTGGTGATCTCTGAACCCATGACTTCTGGGCCATCTAGCCTGGGGAGGGAGTTGGAGGAGTGTCATCCCTACTGATCCTTTCTGCCTTGTTACTTTCTCCCCCCACCCCCAGGGCATCTTTCTAGTCACTCAGGCTGCAGCCCAAGCCCTGGTGTCCAGTGGCTGTCCTGGCTCCATCATCAACATCAGTAGCATCGTAGGGAAGGTCAGGTTGAGTTGGGACGAGGTCAGCCAGCCAAGTGGGCACAGAGAGGAGAGCCCCTCCTTGGGACTCCCAACTTAACCCCAATCTGCAATTTCTGGCTCACCCAAAGGTGGGGAACGTGGGACAGACAAACTACGCAGCATCCAAGGCTGGAGTGGTTGGGCTGACCCAGACTGCAGCCCGGGAGCTTGGACGGTTGGTCAGACACCTGGGGCCATGTGGAAGGTCTGAGGGAGGGTCCTCTCTGGAGTCCTCTCTGGAGTCAGCAGCCACTCTCCTTTCCACAGACATGGGATCCGCTGTAACTCTGTCCTCCCAGGGTTCATTAAAACACCCATGACACAGAAAGTGCCACAGAAAGTACTGGACAAGGTAGGAGACTGTGGGTGGAGGGCAGAATCATTCAGAGAGCCAACCTCTCTGGGCTTCAGAGAGAGGATGCTGGGCCCAGTGAGGGGCAAACTGTAGATATTCAGCAAGTGTACAAGGAATGAAGACCAAAAAAAGTCACAGACTTGGTCTACAAAAAAAAAAACCCATGAAAAAAACTTTCACTCACACGAGTGTTTCCTTACAGGTGACTGGAATGATCCCGATGGGACATATGGGGGACCCTGAGGGTGAGCACTGAGTGCAGAGGGGGCCTGAATGAAGAGATCCCAAAGTTTGTGGTATCTGAGAGGGTCTCTACCAGGATTGGTGGGGGAGGGATGATTCTGGTAGGAGGCTACTTTGGGTCTGTGAGAGTGAGTAGGATTCTGCCCTCTCCCCACCATTCCCGTAGATGTGGCAGATGTGGTCGCGTTCTTGGCATCTGAAGACAGTGGATACATCACAGGGGCGTCAGTGGAAGTCACTGGTACGAGGCCATCAGGGGGAGGAAGAGGGCAGAGAAGTGGAACCCAGAAAGCAAATGAGGGGAGTCTGGAGCCACTGAGGGAAGGGCAGAAGTTCCCATAGGCCAAGGACAGAAGTGGGTGCCTCCCCGCCAGCCCATTTGTCTCCACCTATACATCTGTCCAAATGTTTCTGCCCCTCCCAGGAGGTCTTTTCATGTAACTGCCTCAAGGACCCTGGACTCTGCTCACTATCCCACCACTCTGCCGGGCCTCCTGCTGATGAGGACTCTGAGTTCCCAGGCTACAAAAGGGGTGGCAGTGTATGGCTCAGGAATGCTGAATATGGGAGGCAGGGGTGCTTGTGACCCTAATAAACTCCAAATCCTCTTCCCTGCCACCTCCGGTTCTTCTTGTGTCCAAGTCCTCAGACCCTTCGCCACCTCCCCCTCCTTTCCCTTTCGCGAAGGATTGTTCCCTTTCACTGCCTGGTCTCCCAGGGCAACCCCCGCCGCCGGGTATGAGAGGAGAGAGTGTGTGTCACTGTGTGTGCGTGACACTCTGGGTCTTTTGGAGGGAGGGGGTCTCTGCCCCACCCCCTTCCACTGATCCTGCAGCCCCAGTCCCCTCCCCCAATTCCCTGGGTCCTTATGGTCCCCAGGGGTGATTTGTTCATGGCCCCATCCTAGTATCCAGTCTAGCCTTGGGAGGGGGGTCTTGGAACAGGTGGCCCTCCCCCACCCCTCTTCTTTCTCTGAGTCCCCCCCTCCTCTTTCTCTCCACCTTACAATAGCTGCAGCCGGCCGGGGGTCGGATGGGGGGGATTAGGGGAGGGGGCCAGGATTAGGGGAATGGGCCAGCCGATGAAAGGGGCTGGAGGAGAGCAGAAGGGAGGGAGGGGGCTGGGAGGAGGAGGAGGAAGGGGAGGGGGTCCGCGCTAATCGACTCTGGAGCCCACATAAGGACTGGCCACGGACTGAAGGAGAGGACAGGGAAGTAGGGGGGAACTGGGGGAGGGGGCGAGGGGACCCACTGCTGCCTTGTCCCAGAAAGAGGCCACCCCCTGGCAGTTGCAGCCCAAGTCCGGGAGCCCCAGTTCAAGCTGGAGGAGACAGGACGCCCATCACGGTCTCTTTTCCCCCGTATACCTCTCATCCCCTGCCCTCAATGGGGATCGCTCTGCCCCTTCCTCTTCTCTTCCCTCCCGGTCCCCTTCCTTTACTGGGAAGTCCTGGAGGAGACTTCTGCCCGCTTCCCACTCCAGACATTCGGCCCCTTGTGCCCCACACCTACACGCGCACAACCCCTCCCCGATAGGGGCCCCATCCTGTGTGTGTGTGTGTGTGTCCCTGCTTCCGCGTGGTGTCTCCATTCCCCCATACCTCCCGTGTGCCTCCCTCCCCCGCCCCGGGCCGCGGCTCTTGATTGTCCAAACGCAATTCTCGAGTCTCTAGCTCTGGCCGAGAGTTGAGTCTGGACGTCCCGAGCCGTCGCCCCCAAACCTCGAAGGGAGAGCGGGTCGGAGGGTCTAGGGAGAGAGCCAGAGCGGAGGGTGGAGCAGGTCACCAGGGTGGTAAGGGAATCCCGGGCACGTCGGGACTTAGTTGCGTTCACAGGACTGAAGGACTGTAGCGGCAGAGGCTCCTCTGCAGCTCTTTTTTCCCCGGAATCCCGGGCTGGGGTTATGGAGAAGCTGTGTGTGGGGAGGAGGGGCGCCCTTCCCCAGAGCCGCCAGGGGACGCGGAATGGGGGAGGTGGCCCCTTTTCCAATTCCCTCTGTCCCCTCCCGGGGTCCGAGCGATCCCAGGCCCCGCCCTCCGGAGCGGAGGCCCCGAGTGGGGGCCTTGGAAGGGGACAGTGGCTGAGGTCGGCCGCGCGACGGTACTGGCCAGGGGACGGAGACCGCGGTCCCCACGTGGCGTGGTACTCCGGGGACGCCGGCTCCTCGCGGGGGCCGGGGGGAACCCGGGAGTCCACGTCGCGTCCCACCCGCGCCGCGACTGGCGGGTGACGTCTCCGCCGGCGGGGGGTGGTGTGGAGTGGAGGGGCAGGCGGAAGTGACGTAGGGCCCCAGCGCCCGGGCCATGGCGGCGGCGGCGGCGGCAGCGGGAGGTGCTGTCTGAGCAGCGGCTGCGGACCGAGCGAACTCGGCCGGGGAGCCCGGGCCCTGGGAGAGGCGCTGCGGCGGCGGGAGCGCGGACGGCTGGAAGCTGGTGAGGGGCCGCGCCGGCGCGGAGTGGGGGACGGAGGAGGGGAGCATAGAGAGGGCGGGGTCTGCGCGAGGGGCGGCCCCCCTAACACCCTTCCTCCCCTTCCCCCTTCCCCCACTCCTCAGCCTACCTCTCCTCCTCCCCGGCGGTGGAGCCCTCGTGGGGGTCTGTGCCCGGTCACCATGACGACGCCGGCGAATGCCCAGAATGCCAGCAAAACGTGGGAACTGAGTCTGTATGAGCTCCACCGGACCCCTCAGGTGACAGGGATTCTCCTTTTACAACTTACTCCCTATCCCCAGACCCCCATCTCACAGACTCTTTTCCATTTTTTGCCCCATTCTGCCCAATTTCACACTCCCTGGCCCTTTGAATCACCTTAATCTTTCAAAGCACTTTCACATTTATCTCATTTAATCCTCAAATCAGACGGGCCAGAGAGGTAGAGCAAGTATTACTACCTTCATTTGAAAGATAGTAAACAGGCTGAAATTACCTTCGCCGTTCCTCAGTTCCGCATCATAGGTCAGTGCATTTAAGACTCACCTTGGGAGTTTATTAAAAATGGAATTCCCGCTGGCCCCTACCTGTAACATTGTGATACAGTAAAGGGATGGGACTCCAGAATCTGCATTTTTAACCTGCATCCCAGGGGATTCTGATATAGGTAGTACCAGGACTGCACTGTAAGAAATTCTGTTGACCAAACAAGTCTTCCACAGATGGAAAATCTGTGCCACACCCATCCCCAGGCCTATCACCAAACCTCAGATCCTCCTATTCCAAAGCTTCTACTCTTAGAATTCCCTGTTTCCTCAAGTGGCCAACGTGAGGTACCCAGATTCTGATATCTCACTGTATTTCTCAAGACTCCAATATCATGGACCACTTGTTTCTAAAACCCCTTTCCCCCTAACCCATCCACCACCTTTCCACTCATCGACGCCTCCAGGAAGCCATCATGGATGGCACAGAGATTGCAGTTTCCCCTCGGTCACTGCATTCAGAGCTCATGTGCCCCATCTGCCTGGACATGCTGAAGAATACGATGACAACCAAGGAGTGCCTCCACCGATTCTGCTCTGATTGCATTGTCACGGCCCTGCGCAGCGGGTAACAGGAGGGACAGGTTTGAGATGGGGGGAGGGGGACAAGAGTTGGACCCTCCATGCCCTGGTGACTGACTCCTCAGGGCCTCCTTTCTCCCACACCAGGAACAAGGAGTGCCCTACCTGCCGAAAGAAGCTGGTATCCAAGCGGTCTCTGCGGCCAGACCCCAACTTCGATGCTCTGATCTCTAAGATCTACCCCAGCCGGGAGGAATATGAGGCCCACCAAGACAGGGTGCTCATCCGCCTTAGCCGCCTGCACAACCAGCAGGCGCTGAGCTCCAGCATTGAGGAGGGGCTGCGCATGCAAGCCATGCACAGGTTCGGGGGCCACGAAGAAGGTGGCAGCGGTGCTGATGGGACAGATCTGTGGGTCAGACTCCTGGGGCTGTCTTTGCTTCTAAGCCTCAGCATCCTGAGTGCTGATCACAGTCTAACTGTCACGCCTGGAGGTCATAGATGTAAACTGTAGCTTCTTAGCAACTGTTACCACTGTTCTTAAGGAAATAGCTCATCTTCTAACTTTCTAGAAGTTAGAACAGTAGAGTGCTTTTTGAGCATAAGCTCTGAGTTCACACTGCTGGGAATTAAATCACCTCCTAGGCCAGCATCACTCAGTCTTCAATGTGTATCCATATTACCTGAGAGTCTTGTTAAAAATGCAGATCCTGATTCAGTAGGTCACAAGTTGGGCCTGAGATTCTGCGTCTCTACAAGACTGTGCTACTGGTTCTTGGACCACGCTTTGAGAGGCAAAGAGACTGTGGTCTCAAACTAGTTATTTAACCTCTCTAAGCCTCAGTTTCCTTAGCCATAAAATAGAGATGATATAATTTGTGTCCGTAGGATTTGTATAATTTGAGGCAATCAGTGCAAAATATTTAGCAATGTGCTTAGCACGTAGTCAGTATGTAATAAATATTAGGTATCATCATTAAGATTTCGCTGATCTCTTAATTCTCTGAAGTTTAAAATCTAAACCCCTTATCCTTGGTGCTTCCTAACCTCGACCACTTGTTTCCACAGGGCCCAGCGTGTGAGGCGGCCGATGCCTGGGTCAGATCAGACCACAACGATGAGTGGGGGGGAGGGAGAGCCTGGGGAGGGAGAGGGGGATGGAGAGGATGTGAGCTCAGACTCTGCCCCTGACTCTGCCCCAGGCCCTGCTCCCAAGCGACCCCGTGGAGGGGGCGCAGGGGGGAGCAGCGTAGGGACAGGGGGAGGAGGCACTGGTGGGGTGGGTGGGGGTGCCGGTTCTGAAGACTCTGGTGACCGGGGAGGGACCCTGGGAGGGGGAACCCTGGGCCCCCCAAGCCCTCCTGGGGCTCCCAGTCCCCCAGAGCCAGGTGGAGAAATTGAGCTCGTGTTCCGGCCCCACCCCCTGCTCGTGGAGAAGGGAGAATACTGCCAGACTAGGTGAGAGCCTTGTCCTTCCCCAGACCACTGAGAAACCAAAGGTCTCATGATCTTCCATCAGAAGTGGGCTTCTCCCAAACCCAGAAAGAATCCCTAACCCAGAGGCCCTTTGGGAAATCCCCAACTTCCCTTCTCCATTTGAGGCTTCCTGTGCCCTCATCCTGCCCTCTCTCCCACTCCAGGTATGTGAAGACAACTGGGAATGCCACAGTGGACCATCTCTCCAAGTACTTGGCCCTGCGCATTGCCCTCGAACGGAGGCAGCAGCAAGAGGCTGGGGAGCCAGGAGGGCCTGGAGGGGGCGCCTCTGACGCCGGAGGACCTGATGGGGGAGGCGGGGAGGGTGGGGGTGCTGGAGGAGGTGACGGCCCTGAGGAGCCTGCCTTGCCCAGTCTGGAGGGTGTCAGCGAAAAGCAGTATACCATCTACATTGCCCCCGGGGGCGGAGCTTTCACGGTGAGAGCCTCTGAGGGCATCGGTGTGAGAGGGGAGAGGAGGGAGAGTGGCCTGGGGATGCAGAACCGAGATCCTGACCTCCTAACTGACCAGCCCTCTTCTCCCTCTGCATCTCCCATCTCCCTTCTCTGTCCGTCCTTCTTCCTCATCATCCGTGTCCCTGCTTTGCCCCATTTATTATTTCTTATTCCTTTTTCTTTTCTCTCATTCATTTCCTTTACCATCTTTCCCAACTTACTTTTCTCTTCCCTCTCCTCCCCCTTCCACCCCCTCTGTAGACACTGAATGGCTCGCTAACCCTGGAGCTGGTGAATGAGAAGTTCTGGAAAGTGTCCCGACCACTGGAGCTCTGCTATGCCCCCACCAAGGATCCAAAGTGACTCCTCAAGGGGACAGGGGATGGGGACCATGGGGTGTCCCTGAGTCCTGGCCCACCACCCAGCTTCTTTGTCCCCCAGAGCCCCCCAGCCCGGCCAGCCAGCAAGAGGACACAAATGAGGACAAGTGGCTTTTATACAAAGTATCTATATCAGATTCTTCTATATTGTACAGAGTGGGGCCTGCGCCCCCATCTACTGCCTTTTCTATTGCCCCCAACCTCCCATCCATGCAAGATGTTGGGAAGGGTGAAGAGCCCTTCCCTTCATGCCCTTCTACCAACAACAACAAATTTGCTTTTTTTCCTCTTTGAAACCTGTGGTTCTGTGTCTCTTTATCGGGGGGGGGTGGGTACTAGAAGGAGAGGAAAACAAAGATGGGGGAGGGAACCCTAGAAATCATGTAGAATCAGCCTTGGAAATGGGGAGGAAATGTCAAAGGGTATTCACGGTGTGTAGATCCCATTTTCCTGAACCTTCAAATCAGCAAATGTGAACGAAAATAGGAAGGACCTGTGAAGCCGTAAGAGACAGGGTGGAGAGCGGAGAGGTGTGAAGTCGGATCCCAAGCTTTCCCCCTATGACCCGAATTTCAGCCCAGGCTGAGATCCCGGGTTTCAGTACCACAGGGAAAGAAGGAAAGTGGCTCAAGAGGGTGACACGGCAGGCCCGAGATGTTTGGAAGGGGAACAATTCCTCGTCCCTGCGAGAAGCTGGTTTCTAAAGCTGGAGAGAAAAGGCGCTGATAGGGGGAGGGCTGCGAGAACCTCCCTGCACATATCCCGCCCCCGGGTAGCCTCCCGAAGAAGACGGGCAGGGCCGGGGACTACAGTTCCCAGGAGCGAGCGAGCCGGTCGGTGCCCGCCGAGCCGCGGGGCCGAGCGGAGGGAGGGCTGCCCGGGAGTTGTAGTTCTGTGCCGGTCCCGGCGGCAGCGGAGAGCAGAGGTGGGGGCGTCCAGTAAAGCGCTCGCTGCTCCGCACCCCCCACGCCTCGAGTTCCGCGGACGGGGCCCGGGGTCAGGGGCCCACGTAGCGCGCCGCGCCCCGGCGAGGTGGAGAGGATCGCCTCTCCAGGAGGGACTGACACTGCTTCCCGCCACCCCCTTTGGCCTCTCTGCCCCTCACTTCCTGTTTCCGTTGCCCTTCGCGCCCCCACCCCGCTCCGCCCCAAATTCCCGTGGCTCGCTCAGTCTCGGCCCTCCCGGCTGAGGAGTCAGACTCGGCGTCTGACTCGCCGGCCCGAGGGCACCTCAGTCCACGCTTGGCGTTTCTCGTTTGCTGCCCCTCGTCCCTTTCACCCTCAGTACGACGGACGCAGGGGGTACCCTCCAGCCCCGGTGACCGGGCGCCCACCCCCGAGACCTCTCGCCCTGTAAAAATAGACAACACCCACTTCACCCTCGTAGAAGCCCCTTTCTACCCCCGCCTCCCTGGAGCCCCGATCCTGGCTCCCCTTTTCTCCCACCCCAGGCATCCAGGGGGGCGACGCTCCCGGGATGTGAGGGCGGGAGGAAGGTGGGCGTCGCTCCCGGAGTTTCAAGGGAGAGAAACCGATGGGGAGGAGTCACGGGAGGTACCGAGGTGGAAGCCGAAGAGTCTGGAATGAGCCCGGCTTCTCTTCTGCTTCCATGGGCTGCCCGGAGCGACACTTCCTCACTCTCCTCGTTCTCGCCAGCCCTACCCGACCCGGCGGCCCTTCTGCCTGTTCCCCCGCCCTCTGGCTTCACTCTGGAGCCGCCTGCGGGCCTTGGTCCCCGGTCTCTCCTCTCCTAGGGCCCCAGTCCACAACACGGCCCACCCTCTCCGCCGTTCCGTTTCTCACGCTCCTCCTCGGACCCCTCTCTGCTGCCAGTGCTCTGTCGCCCTCCTCTGCCCCCGAGACACTGAACTTCGCAGGCTGCCTGTTTCTTTAGATGGCACCATGTGGGTGACATAGAGAACTGTTGCTCCAGGTCCATCTCCCCTGCCCACAACAAAGAAAAAATGACTACCTGACCTGACCAGGCGTTCCCCTTCCCCAATGCTGGCAGAAGCGGGGTGGGGGGTGGGGGCGGGGGGGGTGCGGGGGGCAGGGGGGGTGCTCCAATTCTGTCCCACCCCCACTCCCTGGGATAGCTCCCCAAGTCTTTCAGCCTCTGTCAGTGAAGCCTGCACCTATGGGTGAGGCAAAGTGAGAGACACAAAGTATACAAAAGGGAACCTGATTATTTTGTTGAGAGACAAGATACAGAGGATAAAAGGAGAATAACTACCCAGAGGAGCAAGGTGGAGAAAGAAAGACATTAGATTCAGACTGATCGGGGTCCAAATCTCCACCTCGCCACTTACAAACCACACGACCTCGCAAAGGAAAGGGACTTGCGAGGTGGGGCCTGCAGTTGTGTATTAACAAGCCCTCCATGTGAATCTGATGTGCTCGGGGCCCAGAACCCCTGCAGTAGATGCTCTGGTCCTTACAGTTTGAATGACGAGTGTACCCTGGAGGGATGCCAGGCCTCAGGGCAGGGGCATCACTGGGAGCCGCAGGGTGGTTAGGAAGAGCTTCTCAGAGGAGGTGCCACCAGGCTGGATGGACAGGAGGAGAAGAAGGAAGTAGGTGGGGGGCCTGGGGGGGAGGGGAGCCTCTCTCTCTGTTAGTCTCCCCCTCATTTTATCTCTTTCAGGCTTCTTGGTCCCCAAACCGTAGCAGATTATGTGTCTAAGTGCAGAAGCTGAGCCCCAGAGCCCAGGGCCTCAGGAGACCCCTGCCCAGGTGAGGCCTAACCCTGAGGGCTTGGTTGTCGCCCGGCTGCCCTCAAAACCCTGGCAAACTGCTCACGGGAAAGTTGTGCCCTGGGTTCCTCAGGGCGGGGCTCAGTCTGCCTGCGCCACCTTGGTCTCTCTGCCTCCCCCTCCTCTGGCTGCTCTCACCTTCATCCCCCTCCCCTACAGGCTGGGAGCCAAGGCCGAGGAGGAGGAGAAGGCAGGACAGACCTCCAGCTCCCCATCTACCCCTTGACCCCTCTGCTGTCACAGCTGACCCTGTCCCACGTCCCTCCCAGCAGCCCCTGCCCCCACCCCAAAGCCCTTTTCTGGCCTGGACTGTGGAGCCTCCTTCTGTCATGCTCCCACCCCTCCCAGCACCCCCTGGTCCATTTGAGTGAGAGGCCCTTTCCCTGTCCCCAGTGTGGGAAGTGCTGCAGCCACAAGGCCACCTGCCCCTGCCCCTGCACTCCCACACAGGTGACAGGCCCTATGGCTCTGGCCTCCAGGACTGTGGCTTCACTCGGAGCCCCCTTCTGCTTTGACAACCGTCCACACCCAGTGGGAAGGACAGGGGTGAACAGAGCGGGGAGGGAGGGGTGTTGAAGCAAAGTCAAGGCCCCTGTGGCAGTGCCACCCGTCAACCCCGCAGCACTCCAGGAGGGCAGCCCTGGGGACAGACTCCCTCCACAGTCGGAGTGACTGCCTCTTCTGTGGGATGCATAATGGGGCACGGCTCCCTGACCCACCCCATCCCGGCCAGAGCCACCACATTAGGTGATCAGAGTGTCTCACCGGGACCGACTCAGAGCTGGAATGGCCAGGTCCACCTCACTTCTAGTCCACAGTCTAATCCCCCAGGAAAAGAGCTTTTCCTGTTTCTTAGAAAGGAATCTGTACTTCCAATCTCCTGTCCTCCATCTGAGAAGTTTAACCAGGCTGCCTGAGACCTACTGTCATCACGGACGGATCAGATTCCCCGGGATTTTCTTGAAAGGATTTTTTAAAGAGATAACTGAATCCCCAGAGATCTCCATGACAACCCCCACCATCAAATTCTAGTCGCCCACAAATCCCACCCAACCCCATCACTTCCCCCAGAGGCCACTGGGTGCTTCTTGCCTCCGGTGCTAAAGCTACACCCAGCACCCCATCGGATAAGGCCATCTCTCTGTGCCCACTCCTGGACCCACGGGCCCTGTTTCAGGGCTTTCTGTGACCTTCACTGCATTTCACGCTAAGAGTAAAGCCCTGACGGAGGCTGCTCTTTCCAGCAGCACCGTGAGCCTCTTATTGAAAGGTGAAAATAGGCAGAGGCATGTATCCAAGGAGAAGGCAGGGAAATGGAGGAGATGGAGACCAGCAGAAGAAGACAAGGGAGGTTGGAGGAGAAAGTGGGAGGTTCTGGGTGTGGAAAAAGTGGAACAGGGCTGTGTGGGAGAAGACAGACAAGAAACACCTGGCCAGTACAAGCACTTCCTGGCATTTGCCCTTCTTCCACAAGATTCCTCACTTACTGTCTTCTTCATGTGCTGGGAAACTGGTTTTGAACAAGAGTCAGCAGGAAGTCCCACAGAGCATCCCCTCCAGATTGGCACCCTGGGGCCCAGCGTGGCCCCGAGGATGGCACCATCATCATTCACTCTTGTAGGAGGTTCTGCTGGGGGAGTTTCCTCCTTGGGCGGCACCTGCAGTAAATTTATTGTTACTGTTCATGTTCAAGGATAAGGTAGACCTTAGTTCTTGTATTAACTTCCCCCAAAGAAAACTCTTTAGAACTTGGCAGATTTCTCCCGATGATGTATCAGAGAGGCTGATTATTGCCACATGCAGGAAGGGATGAAAGAGCCTCAAAGGTAAAAGGATCACTTGGGAGACCGCTGGTCAGTTTCACCCTTTCAGAAACTATGTAGAGTCCACCATGTGTCAGGACTGTTCTAGGACCTGGGTACCACAAACAGGTGTGTGATGTGGCCCCTGCCTTTGAAGGATGTGATCTCAGGTGTCTGTGGTGAGCATCTCAATATTGAATCCAGCATCTAGTCCTAACAAGTGTATCCACTATAATACCTCTCAAGTCTGTCCACTCTTCTCCATCCCTCCACCTCCCTGGGCCAGCCACCACTTGGACTGTCTGGCTCTTCTCTGAATCACTGAGATGGCTGGAGAGGCTGGAAAAGCCTTCTCTGAAACAAGCGGCACGCCTGAGTAAGAGAGACCTTTCTGAAATGCAAATCTGATGGTTTCAGGCACCCTGCTGAAACACAGTCAATGGTTTCCCACGGACCTTAAGTTAAACACCCAAGTCCTGGGCTTCCCTGGTGGCGCAGTGGTTGAGAGTCCACCGGCCGATGAAGGGGACGCGGGTTCGTGCCCCGGTCCGGGAAGATCCCACATGCCGCGGAGCGGCTGGGCCCGTGAGCCATGGCCGCTGAGCCTGCGCGTCCAGAGCCTGCGCGGA
>NC_041231.1:68555097-68558365 GCF_002837175.3 Physeter macrocephalus
CCGATGAAGGGGACGCGGGTTCGTGCCCCGGTCCGGGAAGATCCCACATGCCGCGGAGCGGCTGGGCCCGTGAGCCATGGCCGCTGAGCCTGCGCGTCCAGAGCCTGCGCGGACGGAGCCTGTGCTCCGCAACGGGAGAGGCCGCAACAATGAGAGAGAGGCCCGTGTACCGCAAAAAAAAAAAAAAAAAAGAACCCAAGTCCTTAACCTGGCCTCTAAGGCCCCTTGGGGTGTGGCCCCGCCGGCCTCTCCAGCCTCGCCTCCCACTACTCGCCCCTGTCACTCCCTAGTGCTCTACTCCACCGCGTCGTGCTTCCTCCCGCAGGCTGGGCCCTCCACCCGAAAGGCTTCTTCTTCCATTTCTCTTTTAAGTTAGCTCCTGTGCATTCTTCAGATCTCAGCTCCTTTACCACATCCTCAGGGAAGGTACTCAGACCTTCCTTTCGGGTCAAATTCCCCTCCTCTGAGCTCCCACACCAAGGCGCACTCTTTCTCCGAGGTACTGTGTGTGGTCGCAGATCTACGTTTTTTGGGGATTACTCGATTGGTGTCTGGCTCCCCATGGAACGTAAGCTCCCCGAGGGCAGGAGCCAGGACTGCAGATGCTCACTCTTGCCATTCCCTGGACCTGGAACTGGACACTCTATGAATATGGAGTTGAAATATTCGTTGAAAGGATGCATGCATGCCTGGATCTGGGGCAGGGGATGCATATTTCAGGATCTCAGGATGCATTGAGGCCGTGATTCTCCCTCCAACAGCTGCAGCCCAGGAGTCCCATATGTCATTTCCTTAACACCATTCCTTCCTCCATGCTTCCTGGCATTGTCCATCCACGGTCGAGCCTCCGTCCTAGACTCCTCCACCTTGCCCATGAGACCCCTTCTCCCTTTGACTTCCTAATGCGCCTTCCTGGTTTTGCCTCCTTGGCTTCAGAAGGCAGCATGGAATAATATGGCAACAGCGGAGGATTCAGAACCAGAAATTTGGGTTCAATAACTAGGTAAAAGTATTAGCGGTGTGACCTTCAGCTGGCTTTTAAACCACTCTGAACCCTAGCCTTCTTATCTGTAAAGTGGGAACAACTTCAGAATCAAGCAAGATGGAGGATGTGGAAAATCTAAAAGCACCATCACCTAGAAATACTGATAAAAAGGAGAAAAATTAAACATATAACTGAGTTCTCAAAAGGAAAGTAAAATCCCAGGTGCTAGAAACAAAGAGGAAACTGAAAGCCAGAGGGGAGCTGACTGTGGCTACAGTTACTAGGAGGGGGCTGGAAAGGAACAGGTTCTGTCAACCTGTTCTGTTTCAGCAGCCATCCAGAGACAGATGAGGTCTCAGTCCTGAACAGGTAGGGAAATTAGACAAAAGACAGCCAAAGCTGACTCAAGAAGAAATAGAAAGCCTGACAGCTCTATAAATTCTAATAAATTGAATGAGAAATTTTAAGTACACACACACACACACACACACACACACTACCCAAATGGCTTTATAGGTATATTATTCTGCTAATTCTTCAAGGAACTGTTTATTTATGTATATAGACTGTCCCAGACAATGGAAAAAGAGGACCAATCGAACTTATAAGAATGAAAATCCTAAATGAAATATTAGCAAACTGAATCCAATGGAGTTTGTGCAAGTGCATGTATACATGCACGTGTGTATGTGTGACCAAGCAGAGTTTATTCCAGGAATACAAGGATGGTCTACTTTTAAAAATCTATTAATGATATTTACAACATTGACATATTAAAAGGAAAAAATATGATTGTCCCAATAGGTAGAGATGCACCTGGATAAAGTTTAACACTAATGATTTAAAAAACAGATCTAGCTAACTGGGAATAGAAAATAACTTCCAACAGTAATACAAAGATACTACTTTTTACTGTTTCTATTCAACTTGTGCTGGGGGTGGGGGTGGTCTGAACTAGCACAGTAAGAAAAAGTAGAAGTAAAGCCATAATAATACATAGATGATTGATTATTTACAAAGAAAATTTATGTGAACCTACAAACAATTAAAACTAACACTCTTTTGGGGGGCAAGATGAATATTCAAACATCAACATGGCTATACAACAGCAATAAACAAATTTTGTTTTAAGAAAATACCATTTGTAATTGCAACAAAAACTATAAGATGCTTAGGAATCAATATAGCAAAATATGTGCATGAGCTTTATGGAGAAAATGATAAAACTCTATTGGAGAACATGAAGAGGAGACAAAAATGAATGGAGAGATACGCCATGCTCATGAAGAGGAAAATTCAATATACAGCTGATTAGTTTTTCTCAAATCTATACATTTAGTACAATTCTAATCAAAATCTATACATTTAGTACAATTCTAATCAAAAGTACTAGAATTTAGTACAATTCTAATCTAAATTCTATTTAACAAGCTGTTCTTAAAATCCTTGTGGAAGAGTAAATGGCCAAAAAAAGTCAAAACAAGTTTGAAGTGGAAGAATACCGGAGTGTTTGCCTCACCGTATATCACAGCTTTAAAGCTGGAGTGATTAAAGCAGTGTAGTCCTGACACATGGACAAATAGATAGACCACGTGTCCAGAATCAGACCCGCAGAGATATGAGAACTTTGTATATGACAAAAGGAACATAAGTCAGTGGAAAAGGATGGACTATTAACTTGTCTGGGGTTAACTGGCTATCCAAATGAAAAACAAAATGGATCCGTGCATTACAACAGATCCAAAAATAAATTTCAGCTGCCTTAAATATGTGAAAAAGAAAACTTTAAATTCTTCAAAGAAAATACAAGAGAATACATTGATGATACCAGCATAGGGAAGGATTTCTTAAACAAGATACAAAAACACAGGCAATAAAAGATTGACACATACAACTACATTAAAATTTTTTTTTAACTTCTATGAGACAAGAAACAACAAAACAAAAAGACAAGCCACAGACTTTGAGACTATTTACAACCTATATGACCAATGAAGGATGGGTATTCAGGATTTTTTTAAAATTTTTTTAACATCTTTATTGGAGTATAATTGCTTTACAATGGTGTGTTAGTTTCTGCTTTGTAACAAAGTGAATCAGTTATACATATACACGTTCCCATATCTCTTCCCTCTTGCGTCTCCCTCCCTCCCACCCTCCCTATCCCATCCCTCTAGGTGGTCACAAAGCACCAAGCTGATCTCCCTGTGCTATGTGGCTGCTTCCCACTAGCTATCTATTCTACGTTTGGTAGTGTATATATGTCCATTCCACTCTCTCACT
>NC_041231.1:68558416-68575046 GCF_002837175.3 Physeter macrocephalus
AGCATACGGTATTTGTTTTTCTCTTTCTGACTTACTTCACTCTGTATGACAGACTCTAGGTCCATCCACCTCACTGCAAATAACTCAATTTCGTTTCTTTTTATGGCTGAGTAATATTCCATTGTATATATGTGCCACATCTTCTTTATCCATTCATCCGATGATGGATACTTAGATTGCTTCCATCTCCTGGCTATTGGGTATTCAGGATTTATAAAGAACTCTTGCAGATCAATTAAAAAAAAGGACAAGGCAGGGGGAAATGAGCAAAAGCTATGAACAGGTGAGTCATCAAAGAGGAAGCCAAATAGCTAATAAACATAGGAAAAGATGCTCAACTTCCCTAATAATGCAGAAATGCAAACCCAAACCATGAGATACTACTTTACTAAATCAGCAAAATTAAAATAACTCTGATAACACCAAGTGTTGACAAAAATGTGGGATATTAGGAACTCATCCGTTTTGGCTTGAAGTGTGAACAGCTATAACAAACTTGAAGGGAAATTTGGCAACACTTAATGCTGAAAATACACATACCCTAAAACCCAGCGCTCCGGCTTCTAGATGTATTCCTTAGAAAAACATTTCTAGGGGCTCCCCTGGTGGTGCAGTGGTTGGGAATCCGTCTGCCAATGCAGGGGACACGGGTTCGAGCCCTGGTCCGGGAAGATCCCACATGCCACGGAGCAACTAGGCCCGTGCGCCACAACTACTGAGCCTGCGCTCTAGAGCCCACGAGCCACAACTACTGAGCCTGTGAGCCACAACTACTGAAGCCTGCACGCCTAGAGCCCTTGCTCCGCAACAAGAGAAACCACCACAATGAGAAGCCCGTGCACCGCAACGAAGAGTAGCCCTTGCTCGCCACAACTAGAGAAAGCCCGTACGCAACAACAAAGACCCAACATAGCCAAAGATAAATAAATAAATAAACAAACCCTGATCATGCATAACTCTTTTTTTTTTTTTTTTTTTTTGTGGTACGCGGGCCTCTCACTGTTGTGGCCTCTCCCGTTGTGGAGCACAGGCTCCAGACGCGCAGGCTCAGCGGCCATGGCTCACGGGCCCAGCCGCTCCGCGGCATGTGGGATCTTCCCGGACCGGGGCACGAACCCGTTCCCTGCATCAGCAGGCGGACTCTCAACCACTGCGCCACCAGGGAAGCCCCATGCATAACTCTTAAAAAAAAAAAAAAATTTCTACATATGTACAAGGAGGCAAGGATAAGAATGGGCATTGCAGTATCGTGTGATTGTCAAGAAAACGTGGAAACAACCTAATCTGTCCTTAAGATAAAGGAATGGATAAATAAGGTATGGTTTATTCTTACAGTGGACTTCTACACAGCAGTTAAATGACTTATTTACCAACATATAAAAGAAAGTTGCAAAAGTGGATGTTGTATGAGTATGATATTTATGTGTTTTAAAATACACAAACGATATATGTTAAAAACAAAAACAAAAACAAAAAACCTATTTGTTGGGACTTCCCTGGTGGCGCAGTGGTTAAGAATTCGCCTGCCAGGGCTTCCCTGGTGGCGCAGTGGTTGAGAATCCGCCTGCCGATGCAGGGGACTTCGCCTGCCAATGCAGGGGACAAGGGTTTGATCCCTGGTCCGGGAAGCGCCCACATGCCGTGGAGCAACTAAGCCCGTGTGTCACAACTACTGAGCCTGTGCTCTAGAGCCGGCGAGCCACAACTACTTAGCCTGCGTGCTGCAACTATTGAAGCCCGCGCACCGCAATGAAGAGTAGCCCCCGCTCGCTGCAACTAGAGAAAGCCCGTGCACAGCCATGAAGACCCAACGCAGCCAAAAATAAATAAATACATTTATATTTTTTAAAGCCTGTTTGTTAAAGCAGAAAATATGCATGGGAATAATTCCCAGTGACTTCAGAATGATAATTACCACCTAGAAAGGAGAGGAATGGGATGAGCTTTAGCTATAACTGTAATGCTTTTTTAAATCACTATTTTTAAAGAAAAAGATACAAAGCAACAGAGGCGATGCAGGCATGAAGATTTGCTCAGTTGGGTTGTTGTGATGAGCTTCTACTGCTTAACTTCTCCCCACCCCCCAAAAGTGTGTGCTTTGGAATCTGGCAGAGACACAACCTCAAACTTTCTCAGGATTCGGTTGTAGTCGTCTTTTGTTTCCAGGATATAGGGTAATAGATTGCAGAAGCATTTCCCTGGGGCCAGAAGGATGTTAATTATGAGAGCAGAAGTTCAGGGTTTCAGGTTGTGCTGTGCCAGAACTGAGGGCCGGATCCCAAGTGACAAAGGTGCCCAGGTGTGGTTTCATAAATGTTGCACATGATAGGTGAGGTCCCCTAATGTCTGTGGACCAGAGCAGGGCCCCTGTGGTCCAGATCTGAGCATGACACTGTTTGTGATCATATTCATATTCACTTCGAATTCACTTTTACATATTCACTTTTGAATATGCTAAGTTTGTGGTACCTTTGAGACATCCAAGTAGGGATGCCAGGTAGGCAGTCAGATCCACAAGTCTGGGGATCAGAGGAAAGACATAAATTTGAGAGTGATCAGCTGATAGCAAGTGAAGCCATAGGTCAAGAGTGATGGATCTCCTGGAGGCAGAGTGTAGCATGAGAAGAGGAGGGGTCTAGGGCTCAGGACCCTTGAGGATCTCCAATACGACCAAATAGAGCAGGATGAGACAACAAAGGAGCAAGGAGCAGCCAGAGTGAGAGGGGAAAACCCAGGAGAGTGCTCAGTCCTGGCAGCCAAATAAAGACTGTGTTTCAATGACGAAATGGTCAAGGGCTTCCCTAGTGGTGCAGTGGTTAAGAATCTGCCTGCCAATGCAGGGGACATGGGTTCGAGCCCTGGTCCGGGAAGATCCCACATGCCGCAGAGCAACCAAGCCCACGCACCACAACTACTGAAGCCCACGCACCTAGATCCTGTGCTCTGCAACAAGAGAAGCCACCACAGTGAGAAGTCCGTGCACCGCAACGAAGAGTAGCCCCGGCTTGCTGCAACTAGAGAAAGCCTGCGCGCAGCAAACAAGACCCAACACAGCCAAAAATAAATAAATAAATAAAAGAATTGGTCAAAAGCATTGAATACTGGAGGGAGGTCAAGCAGAAGAAAACTAAATAATGGATTTAATGAAATGAGGGTCATAAAAAAAGCACCTGTGTGGCCTGGGAGAGGTGGACACCAGCCCAAGAGGGTTGAGGAGTGAGTGGAAGTGAGGGACCGGAGAGAGAATTTTCCCCCAACTTTTTATTATGAAAAGTTTCATACATATGGAAAAGTTGAAACTATAGTATAATGATCACTTGTACATCCACCACTTAATTTAAAATCGTTATCATTTATACGTACATAAAAATATTTACATATTTTGGGCTTCCCTGGTGGCGCAGTGGTTGAGAGTCCGCCTGCCGATGCAGGGGACACGGGTTCGCGCCCCGGTCCGGGAAGATTCCACATGCCGCGGAGCGGCTGGACCCGTGAGCCATGGCCGCTGAGCCTGCGCGTCCGGAGCCTGTGCTCCGCAGTGGGAGAGGCCACAACAGTGAGAGGCCCCCGTACCGGAAAAAAAAATAATAAAAAAATTTACTTATTTAGATATAGTCCTTGAACCATGTGAAAATTTAGGAGATCGTGATGCTTCACACTTGAACACTTCAGCACACATTGCCTCAAAATAAGGACTTCCTCCAGCTAAGGAAATAACAATCAGCCCCTAATACCACCTGATATACAGAATATACTCAGATGAACCCCCAAATGTCTTTTTTTTTTTTTTTTTTTTTTTTTGCGGTACGCGGGCCTCTCACTGTTGTGGCCTCTCCCGTTGCGGAGCACAGGCTCCGGACCCCCAGGCTCAGCGGCCACGGCTCACGGGCCCAGCCGCTCCGCGGCATGTGGGATCTTCCCGGACCGGGGCACGAACCCGTGTCCCCCGCGTCGGCAGGCGGACTCTCAACCACTGCGCCACCAGGGAAGCCCCTGACCATTTTTAATTGGATTGTTTGGTGTTTGCTATTGAGTTGTATGAGCTCTTTATATTTTGGATATTAACCCCTTATCAGAGATATGATTTGCAAATATTTTCTCCAATTCCATAGGTTGACTTTTCACTTTGTTGATGGTTTCCTTTACTGTGCACAAGGTTTTTAGTTTGATGTAATCCCACTTCTTTGTTTTTGCTTTTGTCGCTTTTACTTTTAGCGGCCATGGCTCACGGGCCCAGCCGCTCCACGGCATGTGGGATCTTCCTTGACCGGGGCACGAACCCGTGTCCCCTGCATCGGCAGGCGGACTCTCAACCACTGCGCCACCAGCGAAGCCCCCTCCAAATGTCTTTTCACATTAGGATCCCATCAATGTACACGCGCTGTGTGTGAGAGAGTGAGGCTGGATGAGGGGATGGAGAGGTACAGGGAGTGGTCAGAGGAGGAGGTGAGCTGGAGGTTGGGGTTGGTTTTTCGTGTTTTATTTTGAGAAGGAGAGGCTGAAGATTCAGAAGGGGAAAAGGGGGAGGGTAATCAAGGACATGGGATGCAGTCACAGCTAGAGAAACTGGCTTTGGGCAGGAGGAGGCCAGTGCCTCTGCTCCAGTGGTTCTCAAAGTGGGGTCCCCAGCCAGCATCATCAAGCACCACCTGGAAACTAGTTACAACTGAAAATTCTAGCCCCCACCCACCCACCTGCTGAATAGGAAATGTGTTTTAACATGCCCTCCAGGCAATTCTGATGCGCCAAGTTGGAAAACCATCGCTCTTTTCTGAAGGAATAGGGAGAGATGGGCATAGGTGCTACGTGGATTTGGTAACAGGTGGTTGAAGGAGTCCACCTCTAATGGCTTCAGTTTTCTTTGTGATGTAAGAGCAAGATCATCAACTGAATGTGAGGTAGAGACAGAGAGGTATCTCATAGGCTCCAGGATCAGGGAGTTTAATGTAGCCAATGACCAGCCTGATGTGACTGATTAACAAAGCAATGCCTCTTAGGGACCACGAATGAGGAGTGGTGACCATTTCCTGGCTCGAGACTTCCTCCAACACTTCTTAGCTTGAAGAATAAACTTCTGAAGAAAAGAGATCGTTAGGCTCACCAGGGTTGAGGTTTTGCCTGAGAGATACAAAGGATGGAAATATAGCGGGGCAGCGCAGTTCAGGATACTGTCGAGAGAGTTGATGAAATGAAGGACCACACAGGTGTAGCCACATAAGGTGGGGCTGATGGGCTGGAGGAAGGGAGGCATCACTGACCCGGAGGTCCCGGGAGACTGAGAAATGGTTGCGAGAGGAGCAGAGACTGAAGGGGGAACCTTAGAAGATGGGGGTTGAGTGATTCTGGAGGAGCCGCTGCAGATGACAAGGTCCAGGGTGTGACAGTGAGGAGGGGTGGCCAAGTCGGAGTGGAGAAGGTTCAGGGCATGAAGTCACCAAGGTGTTCAGATGTCAGGTGGGCAACAGGTCCCCTCCTTGGACAATAAGATGGGAAGAGACAGACAGTTTGCCGAGTGCCAGAGTCCCCCTGAGCGAGGTGGAGAGGTCTGGGAGGGGACAGACAGTAGCAAAAAGGAAGACAGTAATTTAGCCCAATGGCTGAGCCCTGGAGGCAGAGGGTTATTTTAAAGCAGAAACTGGTGGGGGGTGGTGCGGGGTGGAGGAGGAGGGTCTGGAGGCAGCAATCTGGAGCAAGGAAAGCACCCTCACCTATAAGAAAATAAACAGCTGTCATTTCAGAAGGCTGCAGAGGAGGTAGTACCCTCCAGGGAGAGTTCAATTTCGGTTAAAGCCAGGAAGTGGAGGGAGCACTCCAAGGAGAAGTGAAGGGTAGGAGGAGACTCCCAGCTTATTAGAGGGCACGAGGGTGGGTTCAGGAGGGGGCACGTGGGTCAGAGCCAGAAAGCACAGAGTGTGGTAGAGACAACAACACGGTAGAGTAGGTGGGCCAGGGAGTTTACATTTTCACTCTTAAACATAAAAACAGGGATGGGAGGCAGGCTGGATATCATCTCATTAGTCTCTGGGAAGCTATAGGAAGTGATGGTTCAGGATGTGGCCTCTAGAGAAGACCTGCCGGATTCAAATCCCAGCGTTGTCATGCACGACCTTGGGCAAGGTCTCTGGGCCCCCATTTCCTCTTCTGTAAAATGGAGATAACAATAGTTCTGACCTCACAGGGTTGTTGTGCTGAGCCAGTGACTTAGTGTGTTAAATGTTGAGAACAGTGTCTGGACAGTCATTTCAGATAACTCGGTGGTGGCTCCCAAGCCCGGGGGAGCAGCCTCTTGGCTCACCTGGCCCCTGCCCTGTGCTAGGTAGGAAAGCCATGTAGCCACCCCTTGGATGGCAACGAGGAGTTTGATGAGCAGCTGCAAATGCAAGAATGATTCCAAGATCAGAGACACCCAAGAAGATCCTGGTAGAAAAATGGACTCTTTGCGGGCAGCAGCTTCGGGACACTGCCTACATCTGGGAGGGAGGCTTGGTTCCCCAAGATCACAGAAGGTTTCATTGCTACATATCAAGCCAATTATGGCTTCTCTAATGATAGCATGTCTAGCTCTACTGCAAAAATACAAGACGTCAATGCTAGGGATGCAGAGGAACTTCCGCAAGAAAAACCTCAAACCCACTGATCCCAAAAAGAGGGGAGAGAAAAGGAAGAATCAAGATGGTCTCATGTCCACAAAGATAGAAATACAAATGTATTATATATCTGATTTGCCTCTAGATATTACAGTAGGTGAATTTACACAGCTGACATCCAAATTTTGCATTATTATGAGAGATCGTCAGAAGAATTTAAGGTCAAGTTTTACAAAGATAATCAAAGAAATCTTAAAGGAGATGGGCTTTGCTGTTATTTGAAGAGGAACTCTTTGGATCTTGCATTACAGCTCTTCGATGAAGATGAAATTGGAAGCTATAGGGAGGAATGGACAGGGAGTTTGGGGTTAGTAGATGCAAACTATTACATATAGAGCAGATAACAACAAGGTCCTACTGTATAGCACAAGGAGCTATATTCAATATCCTGAGATAAACCATGATGGAAAAGAATATTTAAAAACTATATATGTATAACTGAATCACTTTGCTGTACAGCAGAAATTAACACATTAAGAAGCTACAAATTATAGGTCAAAGTGGCAGTTTCAGCTGAAGTAGTGATATGATGCTTCATAAAAGAAGAATAAGTACAAAATCTACAAGAAGAAGCTGTCTCTGCAACAGAAGCAATGGACTGGAGACCTGAGAGGCAAGATGGGCCAACCAGAATGTACCATGAGTGAGTTGTCATCATCAAAAATATATTTCAGGGACTTCCCTGGTGGCGTAGTGGTTAAGAATCCGCCTGCAGGAGACACGGGTTCGAGCCCTGGTCCGGGAAGATCCCACATGCCGCGGAGCAACTAAGCCCGTGCGCCACAACTACTGAGCCTGTGCTCTAGAGCCCGCGAGCCACAACTACTGAAGCCCGCGCGCCACAACTACTGAAGCCCGCGCACCCTAGATCCCGTGCTCCACAGCAAGAAAAGCCACCGCAAAAAAAAAAAAAAGAAAAGCCGCCGCAATGAGAAGCCCGCGCACTGCAGAGCAGAGTAGCCCCCGCTCGCCGCAACTAGAGAAAGCCCACACGCAGCCAAAAATAAATAAGTAAAATAAATAAATTTATTTAAAAATATATATATATATTTTTTTTTCATCCAGTGGATTCAGAGGATGATCCATTGGTGCCGAAGGAGATCAGAGAACACCTCTGAGTAGAGTGTTCCAAGCCTGGACAAATTAAGAAACTCCTTTTCTTTGATAGGCACGTAGCTGGTGTGGACTCCGTGTCCTTGAGGAATGCAGAGGAAGCTGGTATTCAAACCCTTGATGGAAGGTGGTTTGATGGCCATCAAATCATTGCCCACGCAGGGGATGGGATTACAGACCATCAGGTTGAGGAGGCCTCAGGAGAGAGGGAGAGTTGAGGGTAAAGGGGAATCTCCAAAGGCTAAGTGTGTGTATGTGAACTGAAAATAGCTAATTCTCCTGTGTGCGGTGATATACCAAGAGAGGTGGAGTGGGAGGGCGCTGCACCACAGGGAGCAGTGTTTTGTCACTCTAATTGTAGAATTGCTGGTGCATGGTAACAATAAAAAGTCGATTTTAGTATTATTTAAAAATTATCTACAGACAACTGAAGAAATACTGAATATCACTTTGAGGCTAGTGAAAATAAAATGTACTTTTCCCCATCCTCATTCACAGATCCTTTGGGAGGCTGATTAAGAGCCTTGCCTTAGAGCCAGCGATGTCTCAGAGTGGAAAGGAAGCCAGGTCAGGAGAACACGTTGCTCCCCGCCCACCAGTCTTCTGACCCTTGGTCCCTAAATCCTGGAATTGTCCTGGCTTCTGTCCTTTCTAAATCCTGCCTGTCCAACTTTTCCCTCAGTTCTGTAAAGATCCTTCTAATAATCTACTCTTACTTCTCAGAGTTAATTTATTTCTCTGCAGACAGCTGCTTCCTCAGCTCCATGACTCCCAGCCTGGAGTCATGGAACAAGAGGTGAATTTGGGGCACAGAAGGTTCGAACCACTGAACGGCTGTGTGATGTTGGGCTCATTACTTACGCCAGCGCATGAACCAGGAAGAACACCTCCAAGGACAGGTGTGTGAATTCGGTGAGATGACATATCTGCTCTATGATTTCCGGGATCTTGATTTATTCTCTGCTGAATCTACAGTGCTTGTCACAGAACACAGAGAAGAGGATCAATACATATGCCTTGGTTTAATGAACTCTGTATCTGAAAACACTCTATAAACTCAAATGCAACATGAGTTACTACATCCATTATCCCTAGGATGGAGAGAGCTGATTCTATTCTTCCCTTCAAAGTTGTCTTGGTCTTGCTTTCTCCTTCTTTCCTTGAATCTTTACCCTATGTTGGAACCCAGCCAATTTGCCTGCTTCCCCTCATGCCTGATTTCCTAAAATCTGAAAAGCCACCCTTCTTAAATGGAGAGTGGGTGGGTCCATATTGATAGGATGGGAAGAAAGGGGGAATCTCTTATTTCTTTTGTCCTCAGGGTACATGTCCACATTCAATAGCTCTGAAATTGATGCTGAGATGGGCATCCCCATTTTACGCAGAAACAGAGCTGTTGAACACAGAGTAGATATTTCCCAGAGAGTCCAGTTAAGAAATAACTCAAGACAAGCTGAGGGCACAGAGGTGTAAAAATAGAGGGAAATTATATTTCTTTGGAGGACAGAGATCCCTTAGCATTGGGGCGCTATTACAATCCATAAGGACACCTCCAAGTCCTTCCTATATGACACTAGGTAAAGACAGGGACAGATGTATCAGATACAGACACGAGTCTTACAGGTTAGCAAAGGGAAGGAGGATATTGACACAGTCCCGTCCTAAGGAGTGATCCCTGATGCTTCTGGGTCTGTGAGGACAGTGTGTCTGTCATCAGCAAAAGGAAAAAAGTGAAGGAGAAGTTTGAGGGGCGGTGATGTTAGCCAGAAGTTATGAGTTTCAGCCTGGGGATCACAAGGACCCAACTAAGCCACAGGACTGAATGCTGTTAGACTGAAGGAAAAGTCCCTCAGTTGCTTCAGCTTGAAGGGGGCATGAAGGGGGCGCTTCAGCAGTCTGCCAACAGTTTGAGCGGATGAAGAACTCCATCCCCTGGTCGATGCTGCCCCCTGGAGGTCGATATAGGTATCGCGGCTCTCTTTCACGCGATTCTGTCGCCTTTTCATGCCCTCCTGAGACCGTTGGGTCAGAGGCCTCCTGTGGATTCCCGGAGCAGTTCAATGTCCCCGAAAACTGTGTGCTCCAATGTAACTTTAATGCCTCCAGGTTCCAGAATATGAGCCTCCTCATATTCCAGCCATGCTCCTCAGTGAGGCCTGCAAGAAACCGTGCTTATCAGTCCAGCGTATATACTTGGGTTCAGGGATGGACAAGAGAAGGGAAGGGCAGAACTTCGAAAACCAAGGTGCCAGCATGCACAGCCCTTCTCCCATCGGAGTATTAGTTGACTTTCGATGAAGACACCTGTCTCGGGAATCTCCCTCGTGAGATATCCAGATACCCCCGTCTCTGAGAAACCGCTCTGTCAAAGCAGCCTATGTCTCCCTAGTCCCAAGTCCCAAATCCTGGGCCCTTCTGTGTTCCTCGAGCTGGGGCAGAAATCAGGTCAAATGTGAGAATATCTGGATCCCCCTGGTGGTGGTGGGGTTGGGGGGTAGTAACGGGACAGGAAGGTGGAGGCGCCCAGCGCTGAGCTCGCGGTCCCCCAGAGCCCAGCACACCACCGCCCAGCACTGGGCAGGCCTCAGGGAATGTCTGGGGCGAAAAGTCAGGCAGGGTAAACCTGGAAGGACGCCGAGTGGAGGGGGAAAGTGGTGGTGACACCGGGTGAGGTCAGTTAAGGACACTATCCTGGTTCCGCCCCTGAGGCGTCTGAGCCAGTCAGGAGCCGCCCTCCTGCACCCTCCCCGGCTCTTCAGACTCGGTCCTTGAAACTGAAGCTCAGAGATATGGGTCGCAAAGCCAATCAGAGAGCTGCTCTCAGAGATAGGGCGGAACCCAAAAAAGGCGGGCGCCGGAGAACGCGGCTCCAGCGACCCTGCCACGCCCCCTCCGGCAGCAGCCAATCGGCAGGGCCCGCCGGCAGAAACCGGTCCAGCTCTGCCTCGCTATGCGCTGTCCTCGCTTTCAGCCACCCGCGCTCGGGCCACACGCGGGACCCCTTTGTACGCTTATTCTCTCTGCCTCCGCGGGCGGGCTGGGCCTGCATCCAGAGTGCCGAAGCGGGGGCTGGGAGGGAATGATTACGCCATAGGGGCAGAGGAAGCGTCTCCAAATTACCTTTTTCCCCTGACTGCCCAGGCTTTCCCCCTTAGGACTTCAGGCGCCCCCATGTCTCCCCAGTCTAGAGTCTGAGTTCAAACGAGGTGTACAGGCAGCGGCAGCAGGCAGGCGCCGAGTCATAGAAATGGATGAGATGGTCACATTGCAAACCTGGCCTACTAATGCCCCAGTGGTGTGGGTACTGCAGCCCTCTAGCAAGAGGCTGTGACAACCACACCAGAGCTAGGGAGCTGACATTGAAGGAGAGGAGGCAATCCCAGGGTCAGCCTAAGGAGGCAGGAGGCAAAGAGAGCTTGGTGTCAGTGTCAGGGAGCCAAGGCAGACCTTGGACAGTGCCCAAGGTGGCACAGCCCTTGATGCATCTGACATCTTAACCAGGGCCATTTCCTCCACCAGGCTGGTTACTCATGAAACAGTCTCCGCCCTAAAAGCACTACAGCCACTCTTTTGGCCCGAGGTAGCTAGAGGTGAGAGGTAACCATGTGCCCCTACTTTCTGGACACCCACCAGAAGGGATGTAGGCCCAGGAGGTAGTCAGAGAGCAAAGGTGACCCTGGAGCAGAGATGGGGCTACTTGAAGGCCCCAGGATGAAGGAGAAAAGAAATGGGAAAAGAGTGTTATGTCATGTTAAATATTTATTGTTTTCTGCAGACTGACCTTGGTGTAACTCTCAAGCCAGGAGGGGACTGGTTAGTGTTCAAGTTGCTGAGATCTTAGGTCAAAAAGCTACAGAAAAGAACTCACTTTGAGTGAAAAGAAAAAAAAAAAATCAACCATTATGAGGCAGTCTCCCCTTGCCACACCAATTCGAAGAGTCGAGGCTTCACATCTCATAACATGGTGATAAGAGCTCAGTGAACCAGAAGGTTTTACTGGGAGAAGAAAAAAGCCCTGGGGGTGGGGCAGTGGAGGGAAAGAGAGGAATGACAAAACTGGAAAAATAATAAAGGTCATTTCGGAAGCCCAGGAGGAAGTGGTCCTGGGAAACCTGAAGACATGGGAGATTCTGAAAGCCACAGGGATTCAGCTTATCCTGATGAGGCAGGGTCCTGGGAATGAAGGAAGGGTGAGGCATGTCAAGGACCTGGGAGGCAAGGGAAGAACTGGAAGGGGGCCCCCAGGTGAAGAAGGGTATGGGATGGGGCACATAAGTCCATGGAGAGGGCTGGTGGCTCCCAGGGTCCGGCGCATCAGAAGTTGGGCTTGTGCTTCTTGAGCTCCACCATGAGGTGGTGGATGTTGATGAGCTCGGCCCGGGCAGGTAGGGCTCGGAGCTGCGGCTGAGACAGCACCCGGTGGAAGCGATGATAGAGCTGGATCAGCTGGGTCAGCGCTCCCTGCTCAGAGAAAGTGACGGAGGGATGAGAGGTGGGGTGGTGCTAAGGATGATGATTAGGAGTCAGGTTAGGGCTCATCCAGAACTTTGGGCACAGCTGGTAGTTGGAAGATCAAGGGTCATTTTTATGATTCTGAGCCCAGAGAAAAGAGGGGGGAAAATCAGTGATGGGGTGGGGTGGGAGTGGGGACTGGGAACTGCAGGTCACCTGGATGATACTGGTTCCATTTTTGAAGTTGGTGAAACTCCGCATTACATCCTGACTCAGAGACTCCACCGATGATTTCCAGGAACTACCAAAGCCACGTATTAGCTGAGTAACCCGGGCTGAGAGTAGGAGGAAAGAGATCATGGCTAAGTGATATTTGATCCCTCTAAGTCCTCCCCAAGGCATAGCCATCCTCACCATGCAAGCCCTCTTTCCTAGTGTTCTTCCAACCCACTCTTTCCTGATCGACACCCTCCCCATGTAATCTGCATCCTTGAATTTTTCTTTTCCATTCACCTTTCCACTGACCCCATCACAACCACCCCATCCTCAGACCTTCCTCCCCTCGAAGTCGTTCAGCTTGTCCACGCTCAATCAAAGCCTCAGCTTCCTTCACAAATGCCACCAGACCCCCAAAGGGGGGAGACAGCAATTCTTCAATGAATTCCTGTAGAAACATATACACATACAGAGTTGAGTTTACTGGTGTTGACAGATTTTCCCCAATTCTGGCATCATGCCCAACTTGGTCCTTAGAAAACTCCCATAACAGAACAGCTAAACTCTGCAAAGGTCATATACTTTAAGACACTGCCAGTCTCACAAGAAGTAGGGGAAATCTCCAAGGATTACACTCCTCAAAAAAAAAATTTTTTTTAATTACATTTGAAAAAAATTGAGCTGGGAGCAGAGGGCTGGAACCAGAGAAGTGGACAACTGGGAGAGGCAGGGCTACCAGAAGGCAAGTGGCCATGGCAACTCTGCTATCGGGAAGCTGAGCCTGATGCTAGCCTTGAGTGGGGATGCTGAGCCTAGTCTCTCACAAGAGCCTCAAAGAGGTGCCAACGTAGACCCAGGTGGACGGCACCTTTCAGCTATTGCAAAAGAAGAGGCAAATCTTCTCCGAAATCCCCTTGATCCCAATTTAGGCCCCTATGACTGCTTAAGACCAAGAAAAGAACTCAAAGATCACCAGTCACAGAAGAAAGCAGCTACCACGAGAGTCAGCACAGACAATAAGCAATGGACTTAGACCTCCAAAGACTGCCAATGTTAGAACTGTCAGATACAGAGCAGCTGTACATTCTGTAAAAACTGTTCAAAGAAGTTAAAGGTACAGACACAAACATGACCAATTAACAAGATTAGGAATGGAAAGACTTGAAACAAAATGGAATTTTAAAGAAATGATTTAAAAATTTTAAAAAAGTCAACTGGCTAAATTGCAGATTAGAAATATCTGGAAGCATGATAGAGCAAATTGGAATTTATAATTAAAGAACTGACTCAGAATGCAGCACAGACAGATAAGGAGATGGAAATTTTTGAGACATTGATAAGTACAGAAATCTAATGGTCTAGGCAGTGATCCTGGCAAAAAGAGAGCCAAGAAGACATTATGTGCCCCTGATAGAAGTACACACCACTACCTCTCAAATAGCCTTGTAAAAAAAATCTAATTAGAACCTGATCAAGCCTTTCCATCGAATTACACATTTATGGGAAAAGAGGAACAGTTTAGGCATGCCACGGAATGCAGTCAGCAAAATCCAGGCTGTACATCATTCTACATGACAAATGACTCAATTTCTTCCACAAATAAATTGCAGAGCAGGGCAGGGGGGTAAAATGGAAGGGAAATTTATAGATTAAAAAGAGACACGTGAAAAAAAAAGAGAGAGACGTGTATGGATCCTGACCTGAACCACTGTTTATGAGAAAACTGGGGATACCTGAATACTGGCTATTTTGAGAGTGGTTTTTTTCTTTTTTTGGCCGCACCACATGGCTGATCTCAGTTCCTCGACCAGGGATTGACCCTGGGCCACTGTAGTGAAAGCGCCGAATCCTAACCACTAGACCACCAGGGAACTCCCTGAAAGTGATAATTTTTTTTTAAGTGTGATAAAGTATTGTGGTTTTTAAAACACATCCTGATACAGATGAAGTGATAGGGGTGTATAGAATTTAATTCAGGGACTTCTCTGGTAGCGCAGTGGTTAAGAATCTGCCTGCCAATGCAGGGGACATGGGTTCGATCCCTGGTCTGGGAAGATTCCACACGCCGTGAAGCAACAAGCGCGTGCGCCACAACTACTGAGCCTGAGCGCCACAGCTACTGGAGCCCGTGTGCCTAGAGCCCATGCTCAGCAACAAAAGAAGCCACCACAATGAGAAGCCCACGCACCACAATGAAGAGTAGCCCCCGCTCGCCACAATTAGAGAAAGCCCACACGCAGCAATGAAGACCCAATGCAGACCAAAAAAAAAAAAAACTTTTAAAATTCAAAATCACTGTGGGTGGCAGGGGCGGGTGGGAAGAGGATGAACGGTGAGTGTTGATACAGATGAAACAAAACTGTCTGTGAGTTGTTACTGGTTGAAGATCTGTGATGGCCCCTGGGAGTTCACCATGCTATCCTCTATATAGCATGTACATTTGAAATTTCCCAAAACACAGAGTTAAAATGAAAAAGCAAACAAACAAGTAAAAAACAATGGAAGGGAGGAATTAAAATAGGAAAAGAAAAAAGAAAAAACACAAAAACAAAAAACCCAACCCAAATAGTAAGATCTGGTAAGGAGAAAATGAAACTTTTATTCCATTTAAAAATAAACTACTTCCACTTAAAAATAAAATCTTTTGTGGAATCTAATACGGCACAAATGAATCTGTCTACAAAACAGAAATAGAGCAGAAGCAAGAAGAACTACAATCCTGCAGCAGGTGGAACAAAAACCACATTCACAGAAAGACAGACAAGATGAAAAGGCTCAGGGCTATGTACCAGATGAAGGAACAAGATAAAACCCCAGAAAAACAACTAAATGAAGTGGAGATAGGCAACCTTCCAGAAAAAGAATTCAGAATAATGAGAGTGAAGATGATCCAGGACCTTGGAAAAGAATGGAGGCAAAGATCGAGAAGATGCAAGAAATGTTTAACAAAGACCTAGAAGAATTAAAGAACAAACAAACAGAGATGAACAATACAATAACTGAAATGAAAACTACACTAGAAGGAATCAATAGCAGAATAACTGAGGCAGAAGAACGGATAAGAAATGTTTAACAAAGTCATAGAAGAATTAAAGAACAAACAGAGGTGAACAATACAATAACTGAAATGAAAAATACACTAGAAGGAATCAATACCAGAATAACTGAGGCAGAAGAAGGGATAAGTGCCCTGGAAGACAGAATGGTGGAATACACTGCTGTGGACCAGAATAAAGAAAAAAGAATGAAAAGAAATGAAGACAGCCTAAGCGTCCTCTGGGACAACATTAAGCACAACAACATTCACATTACAGGGGTCCCAGAAGGAGGAGAGAGACAGAAAGGACCAGAGAAAATATATGAAGAGATTATAGTAAAAAACTTGCCTAACATGGGAAAGGAAATAGCCACCCAAGTCCAGGAAGTGCAGAGAGTCCCATACAGGATAAACCCAAGGAGAAACACGCCGACACACATAGTAATCAAATTGGCAAAAATTAAAGACAAAGAAAAATTATTGAAAGCAGCAAGGGAAAAATGACAACATATAATGGAACTCCCATAAGGTTAACAGTTGATTTCTCAGCAGAAACTCTACAAGCCAGAAGGGAGTGGCATGACATACTTAAAGTGATGAAAGGGAAGAACCTACAACCAAGATTCCTCTACCCAGCAAGGATCTCATTCAGATTCGATGGAGAAATAAAAAGCTTTACAAACAAGCAAAAGCTAAGAGAATTCAGCACCACCAAACCAGCTCTAAAACAAATGATAAAGGAACTTCTCTAAGTGGGAAACACAAAAAAGAAAAGGACCTACAAAAACAAACCCAAAACAATTAAGAAAATGGTAATAGGAACATACATGTTGATAATTACCTTAAACATGAACGGATTAAATGCTTCAACCAAAAGATATAGGCTCGCTGAATGGATATAAAAACAAGACCCATATATATGCTGTCTACAAGAGACCCACTTCAGACCTAGGGACACATGCAGACTGAAAGTGAGGGGATGGAAAAAGATATTCCATGCCAATGGAAATCAAAAGAAAGCTGGAGTAGCAATACTCATATCAGATAAAATAGACTTTAAATTAAAGATTGTTACAAGAGACAAGGAAGGACACTACATAATGATCAAGGGATCAATCCAAGATATAACAATTATAAATATATATGCACCCAACATAGGAGCACC
>NC_041231.1:68575458-68575604 GCF_002837175.3 Physeter macrocephalus
ATAGCAAAGATCAATAAAACTAAAAGCTGGTTCTTTGAGAAGATAAACAAAATTGATAAACCATTAGCCAGACTCATCAAGAAAATAAGGGAGAGGACTCAAATCAATAAAATTAGAAATGAAAAAGGAGAAGTTACAACAGACAC
>NC_041231.1:68576104-68593421 GCF_002837175.3 Physeter macrocephalus
ACTGGCAACACCCTGATTGCAGCTTCATGGGAGACCCTGAAGCAGAGGATCCAGCTAAGCTTCTCCCAGGTTTCTGACTGACAGAAATCATGAAATAATGTGTGTTGTTTTGAGCTACTAGTTTGGGGGTAATTTTATATAGTGAGAGATAATTAATACACTGTGCCAGAATTAAGTGTCAGATCCTTAGTAATAGAGATACCCCTATGTCCCTTCGAAATTGTTTGTGTGTGTTGACATGAGGTGTCCTCTTAAATGTGGGCTCAAGGCAGAGTCCCTTCTTGCCTGGGTGTACTAATAGTACCAGGACTAGTTCATCAGTCTTCAATTTTTTTGCTTGCATGTTCCCTAAAAACATTTTGGAAAACTATGTGACCTCCTGCATATCTTTTACTCCATATCTAATTTCTTTCCTTGTAAATTTAAATAACTACAAACAGTATAAAAATTTTAGTATCTTATAAATATCAACACTTAAAAATAAGACTGTTTATATTCCTGGTTTTTTTTTTTTTTTTTTTTTTTTTTTTGGCTGTGCCACGAGCCATGTGGGATCTTAGTTCCCCAACCAGGGATTGAACCTGCGCCCCCTGAAGTGGAAGAGCAGAGTCTTAACCACTGGACCGCCAGTGAAGTCCCAATGCCATAGCTTTTTGATATTCAACATCATCCTTTTAAAAAACATATGAATAGGGACTTCTCAGGTGGTCTAGTGGTTGAGATTTCACCTTCCAATGCAGGGTAACAGGTTCAATCCCTGATCGGAGAGCTAGGATTTCACATGCCTCAGGCCAAAAAACCAAAAAACATAAAACAGAAGCAATAGTGTAACAAATTCAATAAAGACTTAAAAAAATGGTCCACATCCAAAAAATAAAAATCTTTTAAAAAAACCAGGTAAAACATATGAATAAACTCTTCTTCAACAGCTGGACATTTTACATTATTTACTTTTTCCTTGAATTCATATTTCATTCACTTCCACTACATAATTTTTTCTTAATGTATTTTATATGTGAAAGTCTTGTATTGATCTTTCTATATTTCTCTGTAACAAAATATATTTTTAAAAATTAGTTCTTTTTAATTTCTTTTAAACTTAGTACTCTAAATGTTTAAACTATTCTTTTGGATTGAACTATTAGTAACAAAGCAAACTGATCAAAATCACATAAATATATTATACATTTTGATAGATATCAATAAACATAAATATAAAATTTTATTCACAATGCATCTTTTAATGGGTTTTTAGCTAGTTCTGTATTAAGGAAGAACAAATCTGACTCCATATTAGATCTGTTCCTTTTACTTTTTTCTTTTATTTTAAAAAAATTATTTATTTATTTTTGGCTGCGGTGGGTCTTTGTTGCTGCGCGCAGGCTTTCTCTAATTGTGGTGAGCAGTGGCTTCTCTTGTTGCGGAGCATGAGCTCTAGGCGCATGGGCTTCAGTAGTTGTATCATGCAGGCTCAATAGTTGTGGCTCTTGGGCTCTAGAGCACAGACCCAGTAGTTGTGGTGCATGGGCTTAGTTGCTCCACAGAATGTGGGATCTTCCCGTACCAGGGTTCGAACCTGTGTCCCCTGCATTGGCAGGCGGCTTCTTAACCAGTGCGCCACCAGGTAAGTCCTCCTTTTACTTTAATCTTTATGCTCTGTTGCCTGTGCTTAGTCATGCTGGCTCTGCACCTTTTGTAAAAGAATGTTGCCTATAGCTTCAAGTATACAGGATAGCCTGACCTTGACCTGACCTGAATACAGAATAACATTTGTCTTGTTGGAGGTTTAGAGGAACATCATGACCTGTGAACTGACCTACCTGGACAGCTGCAAGAACAAAGGATCCCACACCAAGAAGTTTGCAACAACTAACCATGCCACTCCCTCATCTTGCCTTTAAAAGGGCTTTGCAGGACTTCCCTGGGGGTCCAGTGGTAAAGACTGCACACTTGCTTCCACTATATGGGGCACGGGTTCAATACCTGGTCTGTGAACTAAGATCCCGCATGCCCTACAGTGCGGCCAAAAAAGATAAAGTCTTTGCTTGAAAGCCTTTGGGGAGTTTGGGCTTTTTAAGGCATGAGCCACTCATCTCTTTGCCTGGCCCTGCAATAAACCTTTCTCTGCTCCAGACTCTGACAACAACAACGTTCTGGTATTGTTTGGCCTCACTGTGCCTCAGGCATATGGGCTTGCTTTAGGTAACAGTTCATGTATCATCGAATCGTAAGAATAGCATAGCTGGAATGAGACAACCTTCAGTAACAATTCTCTATTTTTTTTTTCATCAGAATAAAAGCTGAGAGTTCTTGTTCACATAAATAAGTAAATGGGAATGGAAATACTTTTATTATAGCAATGACACTCACTTCTTTGAACTCCTTCTGAATTATATGCCAAAAATCACATAATGAGCCATCATTAAATGTATTTTAATGATATTCAAGCTGAAAACTCAATTAAATTCTCTTTTAATTTTGTTGAAAGCAACGGATTGAAAACCACCTGACTTGCTAAAGGATTCATTACTCAATCATTAGAGTCATTTACTTTCAAAAACAATATTTCAAATATTTCAAATTGTACTTTAGTTTAGCAACTCAGATGTTTTTGTATTTCCCCATCTTGGGAGAATGGCAAATGGGCAATGGCAAAAGAGGAGGAGAGAAATGAAAATATGCACAAAAGTTCACAGGTAAATCAGTTTTAGGAAAAGGATATACAGAAATAGAGAATGTGAAAATGGATACATTCATAACTGGCCATGTCCTCCTGTCCCTTGTAGGACTTTATGTATTCCTTGGAGTCTGCACACTCCAGGGTGAAGACCACTAGACTAAGGACATGTAGTATGATTGTCAGCCAGCACAAGGTCTACTTGAGACTTAACCAAAAATTCAAAGTGAGACCAGTCAGCATGGTGTGTGTTTTCCTTTCCCTCCAGATATGTTCAGCCACGTGCATGCAATGGCAGAGTTGGCAGAGAGTTAGGACTTTGCCAAGAGTGCTGGGAAAGGATGAAAGAGCAAAGGAGTCAAGGCTGTATGCAAAGTAACATCAGGATTATTGGTGAAGTCCAGACAGGAAGGTGAGTCCTAAAATTTCCAGCTCTTAAGGATGAACTCTCCCAGGGTAGCAAAATGAGAAGGGGGTTCAAGCTTTGGACAGCTCCAATATTTAATGTCAGTGGGGCAGGAGATAGATGGGCTCCAGGTTAGATGTTTACAACCAGCCTCCTGTTTGCACTTCGAAATAGGAATAACAACAGAAACAGGGTAAGTTAGCCAGGCTTTGTCTCCTGAGTACACTTTAAGATAACAGTCATGGCAGGGAACAGAGAGGGGCTAAACCTTGTTTGAGTAAAAGATCAAGAGGTCCTATATTTCCCATCTTTGGGGCAAAGGAGACACTGCACATGCATAGAAAGGCTCCTTGGGGGTCAAAAAGGAGGGGTCACCACCCCAGAATAGGTGATGCCAAGGGCCCCCATAGGCCTCTGGGCTGGAATCCATCTTGGAAAAAAGTTGTGCACGCAAGTTGGGGAGGGTCCTAGGACAGGTCAGGTGTGGAAAAAGAAACCAGATAATTGGTCAAAGGTAAACAAAGACTGGGAAGAGCTGTATAAATGATTTAACTGCCTCTTTACTGCACTCCTCCTCATTAGGGAGGACACCCACACCCTTCCTCTCTGGGTGCGTTATCTCTGCCTTGCTTCTGTCTTAACTAAACAAACTGTTTCTCTGTGTGCTCTCCCACTTGTTGTGCTGTGTCTCTAATAATAAACTTCATACCTGTTTTTACAGTTTTTATCTCCCTGAGAAATGCATTTTTCAGTGGAGGCAAGAGCCAGAGAAAATTTACTTCTGGCCTCCAGCCCTTGCTGGTCTAGTGGCTAGGATTCCTGGTTTTCATCCAGGCTACCCAGGTTCAATTCCTGGGCAGGGAGCTAAGATCTTGCTTCAAGCCACCACTCGCTGCTGCTGCGTCTCCAAGATCATCAGGATAAAGAAGGCAGTGGAGGTCAAGAGTGATCACAGAGGTGGATATTAGAAAGTGTTGTGTCTTGGAGACCAAGGAAAGTGTCCGAAGAAAGTGGAAGTCCACTTATCTGGTGCTGGGGAAATCAAGTAAAAGGAGCTCTGGAAATTTATTGTATTTAGTTACATCCAAGTCATTGGGGGATTTAGGAGAGTAAGAGGCAGAAGCCCAACTGGAGTGGGTTGTGAAAAATGAGTGGCAGGTGGGGAATGGGAAAAGCCAATACTAACAGTTCTTATTTGGATGTGAAAAGGAGGAGGACAATAGGATTATTCTTTATCCCTTTTATTTGTTTTCATTATAATGTTTACTGCAGTTTATTATATATATATATATATATATATATATATACATACATATTGTCTTCTCTTCTTTATCTGTGGGTCTCCTTTCTCAAAACTGGAATCAAAGTTCTATGAGGCTGGCAACCAACACTGTCTTGTCCAGTCTGTGCAGTATACTGGACACTTGGAAATATTTTTTAATCAATTGATGAAAAAACCAATGCTAAGCAAAAGGTTTACAGAAGTAGTCCATCCCCAAACAAAGGTATATCTTGATCCAAGGACAAATTGGTGTTTCATTTCTTTGAACTTGAAAGTAATTTTAAGCTCTTTTGGTTAAATCTTGAGAATTGGACATTCAAGTTCCTCTCACCTCATGCTGCAAACCTCCCCGAAATGGGATAAGAAAGGCACAAAGAGAACATAGGAAGAGACAATATCAGACAGGAGAAGACAACATCTTAATTGGAAAGCTGGTGGAGCTGAGAGAAGAGTGATTACTGACCTTGTCAATCTGAAAAAGCAAAACCTAAGCGTGAGAGCAGCAGCTGTGGGCAACAAGAAGCAATTCCTGAGGCAGAACTTCGGGAAGATGTAGGAATTTCACAACTCTAGTTTCCCGTGAAAGCAGAGGTGCAAGGGGAGGTTGGATTAAAAGTTTTTGAAGAGGCTGAGATACCTGTAGTTAATTGCCCCCACAGTTGGTAACCAGGCAACTCCCAGGCCAGCCCATCATGCTGGGAGAAGACTGGGGAAAGGCCAAACCAGACAGATTCTGGCCTTGGGGACACCAAGCCCAAATGAGAGCAGAGAGCAGGCTCCATACTGAACACAGGGGCCTTTAGTGAAGACCTATATCCCAAGCAGTGAACCACCAGCCCCCTTTCCCCATTTGGTTCCCAGAAGACTGACAATCCACTCTCACCCCCCAGTAGGCAACTGACTCCCTCAAGAAAAAATACCCACAGATATTGATGTTTGAATGTGATTCAAAAAATTTGCCATTCTGCTTGCAGGAAAGCGCAGAGTCCTAACCACTATCCTGCCAGGGAATTCCCATGATTCAAAAATTTAAAAGTCTGGATTCCCACTCAATTACTCAAGGCCACTAGTTCCCACCTAGGTTCCAGAGTGGTCCACCAGCTTGTCGGTATCTCGCTTCTAAATAGGAGTGCTCAGGTCAGGACCACCATATACTGTATTTGAGGGAGACTTTGGACATGAACAAAAAATCAAAATAAAAAGTTAAAAAGAGGGGCTTCCCTGGTGGCGCAGTGGTTGCGCGTCCGCCTGCCGATGCAGGGGAACCGGGTTCGCGCCCCGGTCTGGGAGGATCCCACGTGCCGCGGAGCGGCTGGGCCCGTGAGCTATGGCCGCTGGGCCTGCGCGTCCGGAGCCTGTGCCCCGCGACGGGAAAGGCCACAGCAGAGGGAGGCCCGCATACCACAAAAAAAAAAAAAAAAAAAAAAAAAAAAGTTAAAAAGAGCCCAGTGGGTGGCGCCGGCGGGAGCTCGCCCGTCGCAAGACGGCGGCGGCCATGTGGCCCACAGGCCCCGGCCCAGTTCGCATCCGGGCGGCCCGCGGTGGCGGCCAGCCCGTGGTCTCTCCTCGTGGTCACTCCCGCCGCCTCTCCCGCCTTGCCCGGGATGGATCTGCCCGCGGGCCTGGGCACGGCGGAGCCCAGCAACGTCCAGGTCTTTCTGACCAAGTTGTGGACCTTCGTGAGCAACCAAGACACGGACATTCTGGAGCCCGAGCAGGAGCGGCGTCCACGTGCTCGACCAGGGCCCGTTTGCCAAGGAGGTGCCACCTAAGTCCTCCAAGCACAGCAGCACGGCCAGCTTCGTGGGGCAGCTCAACATGTGTGGCTTCCGGAAGGTGGTCCGCATTGAGCAGGGCAGCCTGGTCAAGCCAGAGGGGGACGACACCGAGCTCCAGCACCCGTGCTTCCTGCGCGGCCAGGAGCAGCCCCTGATCAAGAGGAAAGTGACCAGTGTGTCCACTCTGCGGAGCGAGGACATAAAGATTCCCCAGGACAGTGTCACCAAGCTGCTGACCGATGTGCAGCCCATGAAGGGGAAGCAGGAGAGCATGGATCCCAAACTGCTGACCGTGAAGCCAGAGAACGAGGCCCTGGGGTGGAAGGTGGCTGGCCTGCGGCAGAAGCACGCCCGGCAGCAGAAGGTCGTCAACAAGCTCATCCAGTTCCTCATCTCGCTGGTGCAGTGGAACCAGATCCTGGGGGTGAAGAGAAAGATCCCCCTGATGCTGTATGACAGCTATTCCATGCCCAGTACTCCCTGGAGCACATCCACGGCCCGGGCCCCTACTCGGCTCTGGCCTGGCCTACAGCGGCCGCAGCCTCTGTTCCCCAGATGCTGTTGCTGGCTCGGAACCCATCATCTCTGACATCACTGAGCTGCCCCAGTAGCCCCTTGGCCTCTCCAGGCAGGAGCGTAGACAACGAGAGGCCCCTGTCCAGTAGGCCCTTGGTTCGAGTCAAGGAGGAGCCCCCCAGCCTACCTCGGAGCCCCTGGGCAGAGGATGCCGGTCCCGGGCACCCGTCCACCATGGTGGATACGCCCCTGTCCCCAACCACCCTCATTGACTCCATCCTGTGGGAGAGCCTGCGCCGGCTGCCTCGGCCACACCCTTCACAGACGCGTGGGCGGAGGGAGGGAGGGGGTGCCCCCTCTCGCCCCTGTCCGCCTCGGCCCCACCCCCCATCCCTCCCAGAAGTGCCTCAGCGTAGCCCACCTGGACAATTTGACTCGCGCTCCACAGATGTCTGGGGTTGCCCGCTTCTTCCCCTGCCCCTCCTCCTCTCTGCGTGTTTGAGTGCAGCCAGGAGACCGAGCTCAGGGACCACTTGGACGCCATGCACTCCAACCTGGGTCTGCAGACCAAGCCGACTAGCCACGGCTTCAGCGTGGACACCAGTGCCCTGCCAGACCTGTTCGGCCGCTCGGTGACAGTGCCCGACAGGAGTCTGCCCGACCTTGACAGCAGCCTGGGCCGCGAGACCCCCAGGCCTCGCGAGGCAGAAAGCAGCAGCCCTGACTTGGGGAAGCAGCTCCTGCTGGACCCGGGCTCCACGGGCGTGCGGGGCAGCGGTCTGCCGGTGCTTTTAGATCTGGGGGAGGGCTCCTGCTTCTCGCAGGAAGACGACCACGCCGACGACCCCACCATCTCCCTGCTGATGGGCTCTGAGCCCCCCAAAGCCAGGGACCCCACTGTCTCCTAGAGGCCTGGGTCTGGGCCTGGTCCCCCAGACCAAGGGTCCGGCCCCGTGTGCCAAGGCTTGCTTGGGGCTTCACAGACACACTCGGACTGACTAGTACACGGGTGTTCATAGAACTATATTTTGGATTTTTACATGAGAAACCCCCTTTCCCCTTCCGTAGAGATATACAGATAAATATGAGAACGGACGGATGGATGGACAGACGGACAAAACAGGCAGAGATCTATGAACAACGGGCTCTGTCTGTGGCAAAAAACAAACACACAACAGCAACAAAATACAGAGCAAACAGAGGCAGAGAGAAGAGGGGAATGTCACATAAACTATAATAAACTTCCTCATAGATAAGTTTAGAGTATCTATGAAAGAAGAACAGGATGCTGTAAAAAATCAGCAAGGAGGTGCTGTAAGATGATCAACAGTATATGAGAAATAAAACCTTAAGGCCAATTTTAAGATCCAGATTTTTCTTCTTATGAGGGAAAGAAGCTACTGATATTTTAAAAACAACAGTAGTCATTATTATCCTTAGCTCAACCAACCAAAAATGGTATGTATCTTCTTTTTCCGTCTTGAAAATGAAGGGAGTCTCTAAAGAAAGAAATGTATCTTTCTCTGAGAAATTACTGTTTGTTCTGGTTATTTAGGAACTGTATTGGTTTGACACTGCAATTAATTTACAAAGGAATTCTTCCTATTGAATAGATAACATACGTGCAGAATCCCAAAGGGAGAAAGGTGCAATCGCTTGTTTTCTCGCGTCCTGCAGTTCACCTCTCAGGAGCCAAACTCTTTTACTGGTTTCTCCTGCATCTTTCCAGATAGAGGCAATTTACTGTGAAGCCAACTATGCTTCTGCATCAGCGTCCCTTGCTTGCTTAGGCCCCTTCCCAGGCCTTGTACCTAATTTTGTATTTGTACTTTTTGTATTCTTTTTCTTAAAAAGGGCCACCAGAATTGTACAAGTTTCAGAGCCCCTCAAACCTGAATCTGCTAGCTTCCAGAGACAGTGTCTTCATACACAAGCGTGTATTTGCATATATTCTATAAAAATACATAAACAGTAGTATATCATATTCATTGTTCTCTGCCTTGCTTTTTTACACTTCATTTCTTGAAATCAGTATTTACGAGAGTTGCTCCTTTTTAACCATTGTGTTACATTCTATTGTAGGGATAATGGTACTTTTATATCAACATTCATCTATTGATGAATAATTGAGTTATTTCCACTATTCTACCAATACACACGGTGCTGCAATGAATAACCTTGTATGTAATTCACAGTCAGGGTGACCATACCTGCAGGTGTCTGGGGTAGTCCTTGCTTGTAACAGTGCTCCCTTAGATTCTCAAAAATGTCCAGTGTAGATGTATATTCTTTGAAGGAGAATCACTAGATTAAAGAATATGTAAATATTTAACTTCAGTAGATATTATAAAATTGCTGTCTGTAGAGGTTGCACCGGTGTACCCTCCCATCAACGTGTGGACAGTACTAATTTCATTCCCTGGCGCCTGCCAACTGAGAGTGTTATCAAACTTCTATATCTGTGTCTATATGATGGGCAAGAAATAGTGTGTCATTGTTATTTTAATTTACTTTTAAAAGTTAGGAGTGAAATTAAGTGTATTTCTATTTCAGTCAAGTGGTTGAAAAACTATTTGAATTTCCTTTCCTATAAATAATCTATGTCTTTGCTCATTTTCTATTGGTTGTCAATATTTTTCTTATTGATTTGAAAGAGATTTTTTTTTTTTTTTTTTTTTTTTTTTTTTTTTTTTTTTTGGTATGCGGGCCTCCCTCTGCTGTGGCCTCTCCCGTTGCGGAGCACAGGCTCCGGACGCGCAGGCCCAGCGGCCATGGCTCACGGGCCCAGCCGCTCCGCGGCATGTGGGATCTTCCCAGACCGGGGCGCGAACCCGGTTCCCCTGCATCGGCAGGCGGACGCGCAACCACTGCGCCACCAGGGAAGCCCTGAAAGAGATTTTTATATGTTGGGGAGTGCTGCCTGTTATTTAGAAATAACTTTGGGAAAGTAAAGGCTGGAGGTAAAATATACACATACTTTTTTTTTTTTTTTTTTTTTTTGTGGTACGCGGGCCTCTCACTGTTGTGGCCTCTCCCGTTGCAGAGCACAGGCTCCAGAAGCGCAGGCCTAGTGGCCATGGCTCACGGACCCAGCTGCTCCGCGGCATGTGGGATCTTCCCGGACCGGGGCACGAACCCGTGTCCCCTGCATCGGCAGGCGGATTCTCAACCACTGCGCCACCAGGGAAGCCCCCCACATACTTTATTTTAAACCCATGCTTTTCAAACTGGTTTACACACATCCCAGGAAATACTTGTCAGTGTGGCAGGGAACAGAGTAGATGGTGTTTAATAGCATCAGCTCTGGAGCCAGACTGCCGGGTTCATGTTCCAGTTCTGCCTCTTGCTAACTAAGTAACTTTGGACAAATCTTTTAAATTTCATTGACTTAATTAACTATCCATAAAGTAGATAATAATCTCTACTTCACAAAGTTGGAGTTAAAGAGCCTATGCCAAGAAAAGATAGCTTGGAAAACCAAAATAAACAATAATTCTGGTGCTGTTATTTGGCTTTTTAAAAAGAATCATAAGGACACACAAAAAATTAAAGCAGGGCTTCCCTGGTGGCGCAGTGGTTGAGAAGTCTGCCTGCTGATGCAGGGGATACGGGTTCGTGCCCCGGTCCGGGAGGATCCCACGTGCCGCGGAGCGGCTGGGCCCGTGAGCCATGGCCGCTGGGCCTGTGCGTCCGGGGCCTGTGCTCTGCAACGGGAGAGGCCACACAGTGAGAGCCCTGTGTACTGCAAAAAAAAAAAAAACATTAAAGCAAAGGGGTAAGAGTATGCCATGCAAATTTTGAACAAGAATCCAGCTGGCACAGATAACTTCTTAACAGACTGTATCAGTTAGCTAATTGCTGTTTTTATTTATTTATTTATTTTGGGGTTTTATTTATTTATGGCTACGTTGGGTCTTCGTTGCTGCGGGCTTTCTCTAGTTGTGGCGAGAGGGGGCTACTCTTCGTTGGCGTGCGGGCTTCTCATTGCGGTGACTTCTCTTGTTGCAGAGCACGGGATCTAGGCACATGGGCTTTGGTAGTTGTGGCACACGGGCTTAGTTGCTCCATGGCATGTGGGATCTTCATGGACCAGGGCTTTAACCCGTGTCCCCTACATTGGCAGACGGATTCTTAACCACTGCGCCACAAGAGAAGTCCTAATTGCTGTTTTTAAAAAGGAACAACAGGCCCCAAATGGAGTCACTTATGCTAAGCCCCACCAAGACTTAGTACCTAACTTAATTGTACTTTCAACTTCTCCCAGGAGTGGAATTTTAAACCAATTAGTCTGAAAGTACCTGATCAACCCTAGTGAAGCAATCAGCTTGATAAGACCCCCTGTCTTCCCCTAACGCAAGGGGATCTTCCCTGGAAAATTCACTTAACTTCCTTGTCTCATCCTCCTTCTGCTTTTAAAGTCTTTCCATCTTGAACATCTCCTCAGAGCACAGTTCTCTTTATTTTTTAGTGGGTTTTGTTTGTTTGTTTTTAAATAAATTTATTTATTTTATTTATTTATTTTTGGCTGCGTTGGGTCTTCGTTGCTGTGAGTGGGCTTTCTCTAGTTGCGGTGAGCAGGGGCTACTCTTCATTGCAGTGCGCGGGCTTCTCATTGCGGTGGCCACCCTTGCTGCAGAGCACGGGCTCTAGAGCACAGGCTCAGTAGTTGTGGCGCACGGGCTTAGTTGCTCTGCGGCATGTGGGATCTTCCAGGACCAGGGATCGAACCCGTGTCCCCTGCATTGGCAGGCAGGTTCCTAACCAGTGCGCCACCAGGGAAGCCCCAGTGTCTTGGTGGATTTTTTTGGCCCTGCTGCGTGGCTTGTGGGATCCTAGTTCCCCGACCAGGGATCGTACCCGGGCCCACATCAGTGAAAGTGCTGAGTCTTAACCACTGGACCACCAGGGAATTCCCTGAGCACACTACTCTTTGTTAAATAGGATGCTGCCCAATTCTGAATCATTGAATAAAGCCAATTAGATCTTCAAATTTTCTCTGTTCAGTTTGTTTTTTAACACTGTGTATATCACTATCCCAATATTTTGTGTCTTAACCATTTAATTAACTCACCCTTCTGTGTGTTGGCAGCATGGGCTGGGCTCCTGTATGGAATTCTTGTAATCTCAGCAAAGCTCACTCATATGTTTGTGATCAGCAGCTGGTTTGTTGGACAGCTCTGCTTCTGAAGGTTGCCTGGGTGTTGCTGAGGTGATAAGAGGTGCCTGGGCCACAGGTCTTGCCATCCAGAAGACTAGCCTGAGGGTGTTGGCTGGCAGGGTTTCGGGATTGAGAGCAGAAGTGTACAGGGCTTTCTGAGGCCTTGGCTGGCACAAGGTTGCTTCCACGTGGTTTTATTGACCAAAGCCAGTCACAAGGCCAATCCAGATTCCAGGAGTGCGGCAACAAGCTCCACCTTTTGATGGAGTAGCTGCCAAGAGCACATTGCAAAGAGCTCAGATAACAGGAAGTGGGGAGAATTGCAGTCAATTCCACACATAGATAAATTTGAAGTTTGGGATACAGAGTGCAGGTGAGAGATAGCCAGCAATCATGGGGCTAGACAAACCCACAAACATCCCACAGAGCAAAAGTCAATCTGAACATCTGTCACAGCCAGAGGAAACCAAAACCACTTCTGGTCTGTGCTGGTTAAGTAAAGCATTTCCTCCCCTGCATCTGGCACTGATGGGTACAGTGGGATGCTGCCGGAGTCTGGAAAGAAATTCACAAAGAAGAATCCGGCCACACTGTCTTTGTTCCCCAGCACAACTTTCCAAGTCAAGCCAGTGATAACTGGCCGAGGGAAGAAACTTAATTTAAAATGAAGTGTGGAGGACTTTTTATAGAGAGATTGAGCAGATTCGCTCTGTGACCTTCCTGAGTATTGTTCAAAGGCAGGGAAAAAACTAGCTCCACAGGGCAGGTTACCAGGGACAATGGGGTAAAGGATAAAGCTATCATCTGATTACAACCTACCAGCCCACAGACTCAATGTACTGCTACAGAGATAAAAAAATTATAGATTGTAGTAAGTGATATAAAGGAAATAAACAGCGTGAGAGAGAATTAGAGCTATACAGAGAGGGGAGGCATTGGGTTTCTTGATAGAGTGGCCTGGAAATGACTCCCTGGGGCGACTTGAAGTCGGAGAATGAACTGTCCCAGTGTTTCCGGCAGAGGGACTGGCTAGTGTCAAGTCGCAAGACAAGGAAGACCTTGGCACGTTCTCGGGCAATGACTTGCTTTTTCTTTTTTAACTACAATTTATGGGATAAAAAACATTTTATTACTGCAATCCAGAACACATGCATCCAAAACAAAAATTTCATGAAATTCTCCTTCTACATAAAGTGCTAAAATGCACTCTTGTATTTTCTTTTACTTCAGGTTCATTGAGACATAATTTACATACAGTAAAATCCACCCTTGTTAGGTGTACAGTTCCATGCGTTTTGACAAATGTATGCAGTCGCAGACATCACCACAATCAAGATATAGGACATTTCCATCCACCTCAAAATTCCCTCAGGCTCCTTCGTAGTCAATCGCCTCCCCCAACATGAAGCCACTAGCAAGCACTGATCTGATTTCTGCTCCTACAGACTTTTAAAAATAGTTTTTCTTAGTGTCTGTCTATAGGTTTATTGATTTTAATGATCTTTTCAAATAACCTGCTTTTAGTATCATTGATTTTTCTCTATTTTTCTGTTCTCAGTTTCATTGATTTCTGCTCTAATCTTCCTAATTTCTTACTTATTCACCTTGAATTTAATTTGCTCTTCTTTTTTCTGACTTCTTAAGATGGAACACAGATTAATAATTTGAAACTTTTTTTGTTTTCTAGTTTAATGTTTAAATTTCCATTTAGGCACCACTTTGGCTGTGTCCCACAAACTTTGATATGTTATGTTTCCATTTTTATTCAATTCAAAATATTTTCTAGTTTCCCTTGTGACTTCCTCTTTGACCCATGGGTAATTTATAAGTGTGTTGTTTAACCTGCAAATATTTGGGAGATTTTCCAGATATCATTCTAATTTAATTCAGTTGTGGTCAGAGAACATACTTTTTATGATTTCAGTTATTTAAAATTTGTTGAGGCTTGTTTTATGGTCCAGACTATTATCTATCTTGATGAATGCTCCATGTGCCCTTGGAAAGAATGTTGTTCTTCTGTTGTTGGGTGGAATGTTCTATAAATGTCAATTAGGCCAAATCTGTTGATAGTGTGTTCAGATCTTTTTACCTTTGCTGATTTTCTGTCTACTTGTTTCATCAGTTGCTGAGACAGGAGTATTGAAGCCTCCAGCTATAACTGTGGATTTATCTATTTTGACTTTCAGTTCTATAAGTTTTGCTATATGTATTTTGGAGCTGTGTTCAATGCATGAACATTTAGGACTATTATGTCTTCTTCATGAATTTTTGTTTGTTTTTGAGATTTTTTAAAAAATTTTATTTTATTTATTTGGCTGCTTCGTTGCTGCTCACGGGGTTTCTCTAGTTGCGGCGAGCGGGGGCTACTCTTCATTGCAGTGCGCGGGCTTCTCATTGCAGTGGCCTCTTTTGTTGAGGAGCACGGGCTGTAAGTGCACGGGCTCAGCAGTTGTGGCACGTGGGCTCAGTAGCTGTGGTCGCAGGCTCTAGAGCGCAGACTCAGTAGTTGTGGCGCACGGGCTTAGTTGCTCCGCGGCATGCGGGATCTTCCCGGACCAGGGCTCAAACCTGTGTCCCCTGCATTGGCAGGCAGATTCTTAACCACTGTGCCACCAGGGAAGTCCCTGTTTTTGAGATTTTTTTTTTTAAACTTTTTTTTTATTGGAGTATAATTGCTTTACAATGTTGTGTTAGTTTCTGCTGTACAATGAAGTGAATCAGCTCTATGTATACATATATCCCCTCCCACTTGGACTTGCCTCCCACCTCACCCCCATCCTGCCCATCTAGGTCATCACAGAGCACCAAGCTGAGCTCCCTGTGCTATACAGCAGGTTCCCCCTAGCTATCTAATTTACACATGGTAGTGTATTTGTGTCAAACCTAATTTCCCAATGCATCCCACCCTCCACTTCTGCCCCTGTGTCCATACATCTGTTCTCTACATCTGCGTCTCTATTCTTGCCCTGGAAATAGGTTCATCTGTACTAATTTTGTAGATTCCACAAATATGCATTAATATACGATATTTGTTTTTCTCTTTCTGACTTACTTCACTCTGTATGACAGACTCTAGGTTCATCCACATCTCTACAAATTACCCAATTTTGTTACTTTTAATAGCTGCATAATATTCCATTATGTATATGTACATCTTCTTTATCCATTCATCTGTTGATAGACACTTAGGTTGCTTCCATGTCCTGGCTATTGTAAATAGTGCTGCAGTGAATATTGGGGTACATGTGTCTTTTTGAATTATGGTTTTCTCAGGATATATGCCCAGTACTGGGATTGCTGGGTCATATGGTAGTTATATTTTTAGTTTTTTAAGGAACCTCCATACTGTTCTCCACAGTGGCTGTATCGATTTTACATTCCCACCAGCAGTGTAAGAGGGTTTCCTTTTCTCCAGTATGCTTGGTACGATTTCAATTTTCTTAAATTTTCCGAGGCTTGCTTTGTGACCCAAGACGTGATCTATCTTGGAGAATGTTCTGTGTACACTTGAAAAGAAAGTGTATTCCGTTGCTTTTGGGTGGAATGTCCTATAAATATCAATTAAATCTATCTGGTCTATTGTGTCATTTAAAGCTTGTGTTTCCTTATTTATTTTCTGCCTGGATGATCTGTCCATTGGTGTAAATGGGGTGTTAAATCCCCCACTATTACTGTGTTACTGTCTATTTCCCCTTTTATGGATGTTACCATTTGCCTTATGTACTGAGGTGCTCCTATGTTGGGTGCATAAATATTTATAATTATGATATCTTCTTCTTGGGTTGATCCCTTGGTCATTATGTAGTGTCCTTCCTTATCTCTTGTAACAGTCTTTAAAGTCTACTTTATCTAATATGAGTATTGCTACTCCAGCTTTCTTTTGATTTCCATTTGCATGGAATATCTTTTTCCATCCCCTCACTTTCAGTCTGTATGTGTGCCTAGGTCTGAAGTGGGTCTCTTGTAGACAGCATATATACGGGCCTTGTTTTTGTATCCATTCAGGCAGCTTGTGTCTTTTGTTTGGAGCATTTAATCCATTTACATTCAAGGTAATTACTGATATGTATATTCCTATAACCATTTGGGGTTTGTTTTTGTGGGTCTTTTCCTTCTCTTGGGTTTTCCACCTAGAGAAGTTCCTCTAGCATTTATTGTAAGGCTGGTTTGGTGGTGCTGAATTCTCCTAGCTTTTGCTTGTCTGTAAAGCTTTTGATTTCTCTGGTGAATCTGAATGAGATCCTTGCTGGGTAGAGTAATCTTGGTTGTAAGTTTTTCCCTTTCATCACTTTAAATATATCCTGCCACTCCACTCTGCCTGCAGAGTTTCTCCTGAAAAATAAGCTGATAACTTTACGGGGATTCCCTTGCATGTTATTTGTTGCTTTTCCCTTGCTGCTTTTGATATTTTTTTTCTTTGAATTTAATTTTTGTTAATTTGATTAATATGTGTCTTTGTGTGTTTCTCCTAGGGTTTATCCTATATGGGACTCTCGCTTCCTGGACTTCAGTGGCGATTTCCTTCCCCACGTTAGGGGAGTTTTCAACTATAATCTCTTCAGATATTTTTTCAGACCCTTTCTCTTTCTCTTCTTCTGGGACCCCTATAATTCGAATGTTTGTGCATTTAATATTGTCCCAGAGGTCTCTGAGACTGTCCTCAATTCTTTTCATTCTTTTTTCTTTATTCTGCTCTTCAGCAGTTATTTCCACCATTCTATCTTTGAGGTCACTTATTTGTTCTTCTGCCTCAGTTATTCTGCTATTGATTCCTTCTAGAGTATTTTTCATTTCATTTATTGTGTTGCTCATCACTGTTCTTTAGTTCTTCTAGATCTTTGTTAAACATTTCTTGTATTTTCTCGATCCATGCCTCCATTCTATTTCTGAGATTTTGGATCATCTTTACTATCATTACTCAGAATTCTTTTTCAGGTAGGTTGCCTATTTCCTCTTCATTTATTTGGTCTTGTAGGTTTTTACCTTGCTCCATCATCTGTAACATATTTTTTAGTCATCTCATTTTTTTTGATGGGTGAGGCTGTATTCCTGTCTTACTGGTTGTTTGGCCTGAGGCATCCAGGACTGGAGTTTGCAGGCAGTTAGGTAGAACCGGATCCTGGTGCCGAGATGAGGACCTCCAGGAGACCTCACTCCAGTTAATATTCCCTGGGGTCTCTGTTAGTCCAGCAGTTTGGACTCGGCGCTCCCACCACAGGAGCTCAAGCCTGACCTCCCAGCCTGGGAGCCAAGATCCTGCAAGCCATGAGGCACAGCAGATAAAAAAAAAAAGCAGGGCTTCCCTGGTGGCGCAGTGGTTGCGCGTCCGCCTGCCGATGCAGGGGAACTGGGTTCGCGCCCCGCTGTGGGAGGATCCCACATGCCGCGGAGCGGCTGGGCCCGTGAGCCATGGCCGCTGAGCCTGCGCGTCCGGAGCCTGTGCTCCGCAACGGGAGAGGCCACAACAGAGGGAGGCCCGCATACCACAAAAAAAAAAAAA
>NC_041231.1:68593471-68596518 GCF_002837175.3 Physeter macrocephalus
TCCACCTGCCAATGCAGGGGACACGGGTTCGAGCCCTGGTCTGGGAGGATCCCACATGCCGCGGAGCAACTGGGCCCGTGAGCCACACTACTGAGCCTGCGCGTCTGGAGCCTGTGCTCCGCAACAAGAGAGGCCGCGATAGTGAGAGGACCGCACACCGCAATGAAGAGTGGCTCCCGCTTGCCACAACTAGAGAAGGCCCTCACACAGAAACGAAGACCCAACACAGCCAAAAATAAATTAATTAATAAACTCCTAACCCCAACATCTTCAAAAAAAAATAATAAAGAATAAAAAATGTTTAAAAATTAGAAAAATAGGGACTTCCCTGGTGATGCAGTGGTTAAGAATCCACCTGCCAATGCAGGGGACACGGGTTTGATCCCAGTCTGGGAAGATCCCACATGCCGTGGAGCAGCTAAGCCTGTGTGCCACAACTACTGAGCCTGCGCTCTAGAGCCTGCGAGCCACAACTACTGAGCCCGCATGCCACAACACTGAAGCCCACGTGCTGCAACTAGTGAAGCCTGCGTGCCTATAGCCCATGCTCCACAACAACAGAAGCCACCACAAGGAGAAGCCCGTGCACCGCAATGAAGAGTAGCCCCCGATTGCTGCAATTAGAGAAAGCCCACACGCAGCAACGAAGACCCAACGCAGCCAATAAATAGATAAATAAATAAAATTTTTAAAAAGGCTTTAAAATAAAAGTAAACTGCTGATCCCTACTTTTATCTCCTCTCCTGTTTAGAGGTCCCAACTTTATTTCACTTAGCTATTTATTTTGCTATTAATTTCATACTTTTATTATTTTTTAATCAAAGTTATTCATGCACATAGTCTAAAGATTCAAATAGTTGGGAAACAACATCCCTTCTCCCACCCATCTGCCCATTTCTCCAGTCCAACATAGCCCATTTTTAAAAACTATTTATTTATTTATTTATTGAATTATAATTGACATATATTATATTAGTTTCAGGCATACAACATAGTGATTTGATATTTTTATACATTATGAAATGATCACCATGATAAGTCTAGTTATCATCTGTCACTATACAGAGTTAGTACATTATAGCTCATTTTGCTTAGATGGATATTCATCATTACCCTATTATGACTGCACAAACGTTACTCACTGAATAAACTCTCATTTTCCCTTGACCTAATAATTGCCTTTTTGTGTATTGTTTCTATGTTCTTACCATTAATTCAACCCCCAAATATCTTCCAGTATGTATTTCTTCTCAATTTCTTCAAATACATCAAGTAGTCTATCACATCTTCAGAATGAAATTCCCTCTCAAAGCCTCTGATCAGCTCCAATAGGAAATGGCTGCCCTCCAGTCCTGGGGTCTCCCTTCACTGTCCTCCTAGGAATTTTACTCCTCCCTTGTGTTTGATCTCCTGTTTCATACATATCAAGCCGCCTTCTTTTTTGTTTATCTCCTAGTTGTGGTGGAGCACATCCTGTAAAAGTTTCCAGAGCAAAGGTGCACGAGAAGTAAATGCTTTGAGACTTTGTATGTCTGGAAATGTATTTATACTATTCATACACTGATTAATAGTTTGGTTTGGTACTGAATCTTAGATTGGAAAAAAATTTCCTAAGAAATTTGAAGGCATTGCTCCACTGTGTTTTTGCTTTCAATGGATGGGATTCTTGCTCTTGATTCTTTGTATAAAACCTTTTTTAGGGGACTTCCCTGGTGGTCCAGTGGTTGAGACTCCATGCTTCCACTGCAGGGGGCGCAGGTTTGATCCCTGTTCAGGGAGCTAGGATCCCTCATGCCACGTGGTGCAGCCAAACAAAACAAAACAAAACCTGTTTTATCTTCCTTTAGGAGTTGTTAGGATCTTCTCTTTTTCCTCACTGGTGAAATTTCAAAATGATATAACTCTGGAACGGGCATATTTTTGTTTAATGTGCTGCACCCTGTCATTCTAGACACTCATCTGCCAGTCCTGGGAAATTTCTTAAATTATTTCTTTGGTTATATCCTTCCAGCTGTTTTCCTTCTTTATATAACTCCCAGAATCAGATACTGGACCTCTTGGACTGATTCTCTAAATTTTTTAATCCTTTTTTCCCCTCAATTTTCATATTGTTTTCCTTTTGCTCTACTTCTGGGCGATTTCACCAACATTATCTTTCAAATCTCTATGTTTTTCACTTCTATCATATTTTTTTTTCCATTTTCAAGAGTTCTGTTTTGTTCTCTGAATATTATTTTTTATAGTATTCTGTTATTGTTCCATGAATGTAATTTCTTTTCTTTTTTTTTTTTTTTTCGGTACGCGGGCCTCTCACTGTTGTGGCCTCTCCCATTGCGGAGCACAGGTTCCAGACGTGCAGGCTCAGCGGCCATGGCTCACGGGCTCAGCCGCTCCGCGGCATGTGGGATCTTCCCGGACCGGGGCACGAACCCGTGTTCCCTGCATCGGCAGGCAGACTCTCAACCACTGCGCCACCAGGGAAGCCCTCTTTTCTTAACTCTCTTGAAGAAATTAATAATAGATATTTTGGCAAGTTTTCTTCCTCCTTTTTAGTATCTGTTTCCTATGAGGTATTTTCTTATTTTGATCTCTGTATTTCCAGTTAGAGATTTTTCTTAAACTTCAGATGATCCTTGGTTGTCTGCCTATATTTAAGAATGGTGGGACTTCCCTGGTGGCACAGTGGTTAAGATTCCGCCTGCCAATGCAGGGGACACAGGTTCGATTCTCGGTCTGGGAAGATCCCACGTGCCGCAGAGCAACTAAGCCTGGGTGCACTAGGAGCCTGTGCACCTAGAGCCCGTGTTCTGCAGCAAGAGAAGCCACCGCCTGCAGCAACTAGAGAAAGCCCATGCGCAGCAATGAAGACACAATGCAGCCAAAAATAGATAATTTTTTTTTTTAATGGTGCACTAGGGCGTGGTTGAGAGTCCGCCTGCCGATGCAGGGGACACGGGTTTGTGCCCCGGTCCGGGAAGATCCCACATGCCGCGGAGCGGCTGGGCCCGTGAGCCATGGCCGCTGAGCCTGCGCGTCTGGAGCCTGTG